>NC_068342.1:42345256-42645256 GCF_014633365.1 Diospyros lotus | reverse complement strand
CAACGATGAATAACAAGAACGAGAAGAAGACGACAAAGATAATAGATAATAACTTGGAGGTCAATAAGTTTTTCATCGCCAGAATCATGAGACTTAATCATTTTGAAGGCATTCAGATGACGCTAAATCAGAAGCCTCACCTAGATGAACTGTTTAAGACATCTACTTTTGCCCAACTTGTCTATGGAGTAGAGGGACTAAAATAAAGCATTTAGTTAGTCCACATACTATTGTTAAGGTTGTTGAAACAAACAGACGATGAAGGATACTTGTGCTTCAGACTCAGATGTCAGGATATAAAATTTGGGAGGGAGAAGTTTGCTCTGATAATAGAGTTGAAGTTTGGCGATAACAAAGCAATAAAAAGGAAAATCATGTTGAAGGGGCCTCCAAAATTGTTTGTCAGGTTTTTCCCCGAATGCAACCTAAAGATGGGGGTTCCAGCGTCTAGGTTAGTTCAGGTGTTTCAGCAGGATATTGTCAACGAAAATGTGGAATGTTCTGATAACGAACTCCTATCTATGTCATATCTAATGATGATGTAGGAAATCAATTCCAAGTCTCCTCGTACAAGGGTGGATATTAGATATTTTCACCTGCCCTCTCATTGGGATGAGTTGAACCAGTTCTTTTGGATAAACGACTCATTTATCACTACCACAGAGAGTGCCAGAAAAGACATATTGAATGGATTCAATCAACAACACGACAAGAAGAAGACATATTCCATTGGAGGCTTCCCACTTACCTTACAGGTATAATTTTATATATATATATATGATTTTATATGTTAATATATAGAGATTTAGCATCGTTGTGGACTTACCGATACGAATATGGATGTTGGTATTACTATATCGGGTTAATAATCGATTATGTGAACCAATATGTCTGTTATTAATCGATATGTATAACCAATATGTCTACTTTAAAACATTATGTTTAATATATTAGATGGACCATCGATGTGGACTAACCGATACGAAAGTGGATATCGGTTATATCATATTAGTAATTAGCCGATTCTTTTAATCGACTTATCTTTTATTAACCGATATGTCTAATTTAAAACATTATGTTTAATATATATCGGTGGAGCACCGATGTGGATTAACCAATACGAAAGTGGATATCACTTATACCATATCGATAATTGGCCGATTATTTTAACCGACATGTATTTTATTAACTGATATTTATAACCGATATGTCTAATGTATATCTATTCGCTTACTCAAATGTAGATATTTTTGTTTGAGGTCATGTCACATCTAGTTAACCACCGAATTATTCAAAGAATAGGAGAAAAATGCCCTCAAGCTCCAAGAATAAAGAAATAGAGACTTTTTCATCCTTAGATCTCCCAATAACAAATTACAGAGAAGGAAATTTTTAATAAGGATATTATCCCTATTGTGCCAACAAAAGAGGATAGGAGTGCATATTATTTTTACAAGGCACATAGTGTGGTGGTTGAAGAAAAAGACGAAGAAGAATAAAATGTGGTTGAAAGAGAAGGAAGGGGTGAAAATGTAATAGAGGTTTAGTCAAATAATTAAGTGGAAACAAAGAGTGTGAAGTTAAAGAAAATAACAACATTAAAGAACTATTTACAAGGTGTAAATACTGAAATTGAAAAAGTTAGTAGGAAAGTTCAAGAGTTGAAGATAGAGCTTGAATTGGTGAAGATAGAGATGAAGATGGATCTCGATAACATGATGAACTTGTTGAAATTAATTTTGCAGAAGGTGGAGAAGATGGGGGAGAGAAATGACGGGGAGGGGAATGGGGAAGATGCGGAGGAGAGGACGAACGAGAAGGGGGAGGAATGATGGGGAAGGCGGAGGAGGGAAATGATGTAGCTTTGGAAAAGACAGAGGATATGAAGGATGGGGAGGGAGAGAAGGTGGAAGGGAGGAATGATGGGGAGGGGGAGAAGGTGAAGGATGAGAAGATGGAGGATAGGAAGGATGAAGATGAGGAGAGGGAGAATGTAGAGGAGAATATGGAGGAGATGAAGGATGGGGAGATAAAGGAAGCTAACTCAATAATAGATGTGTCGTTAGAAGTAATAAGTGTCACAGGTCTTGTTAGGGAGGCATATAAAAGGAGATGTACGCACAAGGGGCAGAAAAGAAAAAAGGTCATTAAATCAATATTAAAGCCCCTGTTGAAACTGAGGACAAAAGACCATGCACATATGTAACACCTCGCCTCGCCAGGCGTGCCACTATAAGGGAATTTTCAGGAATCTTTTTTTTTTTTTCCAAGTTCATCACGCGCGGTGATTTCAAGAATAATCTTCACATGCAGATAAAAATCCCAAGAACCCCAGTCTTGCTCGTTTAACTAACAAGATCAAAAATCTTAAACTAAACGAGACATAGTATAATGCAGCAGATACATTAACATCAAAATACCGTGGCCTACCACGAGTTCCATACAAGGTATTTCTACACTAAACTACGTATTACAAACTACCAAATGACAACATCATTATCTTACAACTATTCATACATAAATCGAATTACATACTAAAGCCTCCAAAAAGATACAATGACTATCAAACTAAACACCATTGGCCCTGAGCTGGCCACGTCCTTGCCCTCGCAGCAGTCCCTGGCTGGAACATTGAATGTTTCAGAGGCATAACCCATGTTAAATGATAAAACATTTAAGTGATGGCATGAAACAATTTACTGAATGCATGAAAGGCACACGAGCATGGCATATACAGACAACAACAACATGTAACACGTCTAACTTGAGAAATCTACCTGGCATACTCAACCTCCCTAGCATACTCAACCTCTCGTGGAAAATTCATTCCACACACCGTTGGGGTTGACCTTGTTGCGACATACTTAATCCCTCGAGTGCCCTACCGTGTCACTCGTTCACCTAGATTAACCTTGTCCCATTCTCAAGAAGACCCCATCTCGTTCCCCAATGACATAACAGCGACACGAAAACCAATACCCCGATGATATGAAAATCACACACCATGCACCGACTCTTTTATATAAGTAAAAACAGTTGATGCAATATACCACATGTTCAATATGCATACAATGCCACAAGTAAATAAGTAAAACGCCTACATGTTATAACCCAAATTTCGGAGGGTATAACCGCTCACAAGAACTTGTTTAAACACATACAACCTAAGCTCAGGAGGGTAGAACCGCTCGCGGGAACTTGTTTAAACACATGCAACCTAAGCTCGGGAGGGTAGAACCGCTTAGCTGAACCCATTACACACACACCAAATCATTTTCAAGGCAAAGGGTAAGACTGGAATCGAACCACTCATCTTTATTCGACAAGTCAATTTGCACCTCGTAATGCGTGCTGAGCCTCAAAATGCGCGTCTGAATAATTTCCTGGCTTTGATATGCTCCTCTAGCCTTAAATTAATTCTCAAAATTTTTTGAGATTTTTCGGAAGATTTTCCCTATTTTTCCTCTATTTCTTCCATTTTCTTTTTTTCCTTTCTTTTCTTTTTCTTTTGCTTTCTTTTCTTTTCTTCTCCACTTCATCTTCTTCCTCCAGCGCCTGCAACTCCGGCGCGCACAACCAGCTTTGCCGCAACGCCGCGTTTCCGGCCTTGCTGCCGCCCACACTGGCCGCAATCGCCCTCACCGGCCTCCTCCGCTGCACCCACAGCGCCGTCGCCAGCCGCCATCACCACAATAGCTTCCCTGCACGCTGCAACCTTGCAGCAGCTGCCATGGTCGATGCTGTTATGTGGCTAGCTTTGGCCGCCCCCGGCCTCGTCGACCGCCGCTTTGGCCTCTACCGAGCTGCCCTAGACCCGCCATACCTAGCTGTGCCATCGCCTTGGACACCCGTGCTTGCTGCCCACCTCCTATGCATGCTGCCATGGCCGTGGCTTGCAGCCATGGATGCTGTTCAATCTAAGGTAAGTAATTTTCTAATTGTATAAGTTTTGTTGTATAGGTATTTATATCGGTTTCATATGTCACTTGTTGCAATATAATTCACTTGTACCCTAATATATATTAGGAATTCTCAATTGGTATTTATATGTTGGTATTCATATATACCAGTGTATAACTGATAGTTGTATTGATATTTATATATCAGTTATGAAATCTTTATCGGCATTCATATATCGGTAAATTTTATATCGGTTTATTATCGATATATGTAACCGATAGTTGTATTGGTATTTATATATCGGTTATGAAACCTTTATCGGCATTCATATATCGGTTTATTATCGATATATATAACCGATAGTTGTAAGAGTTTATTGCATCGATTTTCGATGTCGATTACGAGCGTATATTTATAACCGATGGATAATTATGACATTTTGTTTAAATCCTTGCAGCACATCTGTAATACCTAAGAGTTTCTAAAGGACTCAAGGGTAATTTATCCAGGGGCAAAAAAAATGAAATTATTAGAAGTTTTGGGGTTTGAGTATAATTTCTTGGAGTTATAAACAATCGAATTGATTGAAGGGAATGCCCCGGAACATGAGTATCTTTGGAAGAAAAAGTATGTTGTGGATGAAAATAATATCCCATGTTTCGTTTGGTTGTCACGTTGTTTGGATGAGTTTGGGATACCAAAAAATAACTATGATAGCAAATTAAGTCATCGAATTAGCAGGAGGGAATACCTCGAGACTTAGATGTCTAAAAGAAAGGGTATGAAGTCATCAAGCATATCAAAGCGTGATTTATAACATTGAAAGAAGCCAAATCAGAGACATTTTTTGGTATAACGTCGATTTAGCCTAAATTACCGAATGGTTATAGGAAACCTTTGGAAAATTAACGAAAACTTGAGGGGGTTTCAATTTTTCATAAGAAACAACTCTTTAGTGGTTTTGGGATGAAACAATAGTCCGGTGAAGACGTTGGGGCGAAATCGTCCTTATCGAGTAATCTTGGAGTTATTAATGTTTCATTTTCGGTATTGTAATGCAAATTAATTTGAGGATTAAGGATGTAAATGTAATTAGAGATTTACCCAAGTAAATTTAAGATGAAATTTAGGGTTTAAATATGTAATTTTATGTATTATAGTGTATTAAGTGATATATATACATAAATATATATATAGGTGCGTGTGTAATATCCCGAAATTTGGAAATAAATAATAATTATAAATATCGGTATTTGAAGACATTATTGAAAATTTGGGAATTTAAGAGGAATTATTTATTTATGTGGTTTTGAGGAAAATAAGGAATTAAAGGTAATTAATTAAATTATTTGGAAATGGTTAATAATTAACAATTATTGTATTTGTCGTAATTATTAAATATTTGTGGGTTAGGGAGATAAATAATAATTTGTGTATTTTGAGGAAATAGGATATTTATGTGTTTAATTAATTTATTTCAGAATATTTATGGAAATAAACAAAAATGAAAGTAAATTAATTTAGTGGATTTTCTGGAAACTATGGGGTGAAAGTGTAATAAGAGGAATTGGAGATAGGGGGTGTATGTGGTATTTTCGAAAGTTTTTGAGTGCTGAATGCAATTTGCGAAAGTGGTCGCAAATCACTATAAATTTAATTGGTGCGCATATATAGTTGAAGGCGAGCGCGGGCGCGAGCGGTCGCGTGCGAGGGCGACCAGGTGGGCGATGCGAGATCGAATCCACGTGGGCGCGCGCGAGGCTGGGTTTTGCCAATTTTAATTGGCTAAAGAGGGACTGAAACGACGTCGTTTTGGCCCCAAAGGCGGTGGCCGCGAGCATGGCCCAGCGGCTGCCATGTGGCCGATTTCGGCAATTTAAAGGCCGATTTCGGCCTTCTTCGAGCAGCAATTGCAGAGGACAAAAATGGCGGAAGAAGATGGCGCGCACAGTGAAGAAAGAAGGGAAATTTTGGGGAAAAAATTCAAGATTTAATGTGGTTTAATCGCGATTTAATTAGCCAGGTACGTAAATAAATATGTATTAAACATTTTCTACGGTTGAAATTTTATTTTAGGTCCAAATTTATTAATTTTGGGAGTTTAATTTATTTTACAGCGTATATTAATTTGGCGGTGTTTAAGCGTGGAAACGCTGTAATCAGCTTAAACGAGGCAAGCTCCTTCTACCCTTGCGATCTCTTTCCATTTTGTGAACCCCTTTCCTTCCCTTAATTCGTTTTGATTTCGCGTATTAATTATATGAATCGATGATTTTATTGGCATGATTTAATTTAAAATAGCTATGAAATTTATTGGGATTTTATTTGTGGTGCGCCTACGTGGGATTTTAGATGATTAAATTATTTATATTACACAGTTAGATTTAATTAATATGAGCCACGATTTTATTAATTGCTAGAGAAACGTTTTACTTCGCAACAGGAGTGCAGGAAAGGCAAGGAACGGCTGTGTAAAGGCAAGCTCCTAACCCTCCCTTCATGTTCTTTAATTCCCATGAGAGACTCTGTGGTTTCTCCTATTTTATCCCATCTCTTACTCTGATTCGGTGCCTAGCATTCTTTATTGAATTATTATTCATTTATTTTAATTTAAATTAAATCCGAGGCTTTTAGAATTTTATTCGTTGTGAGCCTACGGGGGTTTGTACCCCCCCTATTCCTTTTGGGAATGATGCTGAACTAGCCTAGGGACTAGGTTCCTAGACGTGCGGGTTTATTTATGATTTTTCTCGGATTTATTTATGGTTCGGTTAGAGCTATCGAGCAGTGGGGCAGGGGTCGACTGTTTGGTGATGTTGTGGTAGACTATTGTACGGCCCTGCAGTGGACCGTCGGGTGGACGCTCCTAGTCATTGGTCGTTGACCGGTGCCGGGCACTGCTGACTAGCTCTGCCGGTATGTGATTTACTGCATGACCATATACATTGTATTACTGTTCATGATTTGATATGCACATGGGTACGGGTTGCATGTTGGGATATTCATTTATTGAGTATGCTTAGACACAGACATTCTAGCTTGGTTAGGTTGCATCCAGCACAGGCATATGCATCGCGTGTGGTTTACTATGTGGGCGGAGCATGGCCTGATGTCTAGATGTATGGGCGCCAGTGTATCACGTTGATGCTCACTATGCCATTGCATTTTTATGTGCATTGCATGGCTACTGGTAGTATATAGTTCTCGGGCGGGAGTACCGTTCCGAGGGAGCCTATGGCTCGAGTGTCGGGAGTACCGACCCGGGACAGCGTGCGCAAGTTTGTTGGAGATACATGTTGCCTCTTAGTGCAGTGGCAAGTTGGTATGGGACTTGGGTGCCGTGTGTCTTGTGTGGGCTCCAATGACCGGTATGTGCTTTTATTATGTTATATTATTTTGTTATAGCGTCGCATGGCTTGTGTGTACCTGGGGGTTTATTCTGGAGAGAGTTTATTGGATTTATACAGTCTTTAACCTTCTTTTCCTTATGCTTGCTGAGTCTCTCGACTCACTTTGCTTTCCATCATTCCAGGTAGTGGCAGTGTGGGCCATGGCAAGGAAGTCAGCTTTTAGCGGCAGAGTCGGTATGGTGTACAGGCAGTCCCGTTTGTCCCTGTCAACTCTGATGTCTGAGTAGGATTTACTCTATCATTTTGTACTGTGCCAGGTCTTTTCTTGGGTCTCGTGTATGTCAGCACAGGAGTCTGTGTTTATTTATTTATCATGTGACCACTGTGCTAGCGGGGTACCCGTAGTGCATGCATGTGTTTAGCTTCGCTTCCGTTGTTCTTATTTTTGTGTATGCATGTCAGGGTGGTTCTTGTCTTGTGTTTCATTCTTTTTCTCTTTCGTAGGCTCTCCCGTTCGGGTAGTCCGGGTGGTTGGGATATCCAGGCGGGGGTGCTTACAGCGTGTATGCTGGAGGCAGCTTCCGAGAAGCTTTATGGCCGAATTGCTTGGAGTAATGGTCAAGTCTTGCTGGATGAGTGGTGGCCAAGCCAGTTTTAAGGCGGTGGGTTGCATATAAAAGAGGGAGAGCTTGAGTGGAATGAAGGGAAATGGAAGCAAAGTGGAAGCAAGGTGGCCGATAGTTGCAGCAAGAGGATGAGTGACCAAAAGCTTGAAGGAATGGCTGAGAGCTTGAAGGATCGAAATGGAGTGTTGGGAGCAGTGCTGGTGGCCGGAGGAAGCAACAGGGTTGGTTGGAAGTCGATGGAACTGGCCGCAATGAGCTGGACAGCATCCATGGCCACAAGAAATGACCATGGTAGCAAGGTTGGACGGCTAGCGAGCAGCAACAGAGGAGGCAGGCGTCCAACCGGGCGGGGGCAAGGGAGGTCGGTGGTGGTCGCGACGAGCGTTGGAAGTGGCCAAAGTTGGCCACACAGCAAGTTGCGGCCATAACTGCAAGCTTGCTGCGGCTGGGCAGCATCCATGGTGGCGGGAGCAGCTGCGATGATGGCTGCTGGAACGTGGGGTGATGACCAGCGGGGTCGGGAAAGACCGGCGATGGCGGTGGCAGTAGCAGTTGGCAGCTGGCCCGCGTAGAGGGCTGGCTGAGCAGCTGGTTCACACGCGGGAGTTGCAGACGAGAGGAAGAAGATGAAGTGGAGAAGAAAAGAAAAAAAAAAAAAGAAAAGAAAGGAAAAGGAAAAAAAAATAAAATAGAAGAAATAGAGGGGAAATGGGAAAAAATAGGTAAATCTTTCGAAAAATCCCAAAAAATTATGCAGATTAATTTGAGACTAGAGGAGCATGCCAAAGTCAGGAAATTATTCAGAAGCTCATTTTGAGGCTTAACACGCATTACGAGGCATAAATTGACTTTTCTAATAAGGTGAGTGGTTCGATTCCAGTCTTACCATTTGTCTTAAAAATGATTTGATGTGTGTAATGGGTTCTGGTGAGCGGTTCTACCCTCCCGAGCCTAGGTTGCATGTGTTTAAACAAGTTCTCACGAGCGATTTTACCCTCCGAAATTTGGGTTATATCGTGTAGGCGTTTTATTTAAGTACTTGTGGCATCGTATGCATATTGAACATGTGGTATATTGCATCAATTATTTTTACTTGTAAAAGAGTCGGTGCATGGCGTGTGGTTTTTCATATCATCGGGGTATTGATTTTCATGTCGTTGTTATGTCCATGGGGGACGGGATGGGGTCTTCTTGAGACTGGGGCAAGGTTAATCCCAGTGATCGAGTGACACGGTAGGGCACTCGGGGATTAAGTATGTCGCATTAAGGTCAACCCCAAATGTATGTGGAATGGATTTTCCATGGGAGGTTGAGTATGCTAGGGAGATTTCTCAAGTTAGACGTGTTGCATGTTATTGTTGTTTGTATATGCCATGCTCGTGTGTGTTTCATGCATTTAGTAAACTATATCATGCCATCACCTAGATGTTTTATCATCTAATCTGGGTTATGCCCTTGGAACATTCAACATTCCAGCCAGGGACTGTTGCGAAAGCGAGGACGTGGCTAGTTGAGGGCTAACAGTGCTTAGTATGATAGCTGTTGTAGCATTTTGAGGCGATAGTACTTACTTTGATATATGTATGAACGACTGTGTGATAATGTCGTTATCATTTGGTAGCTTTGTACAACATATTTTGTTGTGGAAATAATATGTAAGAATCTCGTGGAAGGCCACGACATTTTGATGTTATTATATCTGCTGTGTAATATTATGGCTCGTTTAGTTTAAGACTATTGATCTTGTTAGTTAAACGGGCATGACTGAGGTTTTTGGGATCTTATGTGTATGTGAGGATTATTCTTGGAATCACCGCAGGTGTCGGCCTGTGTGTGCATTTGAAGGTTGTTCTTGATGCACCACACGTGATGAACTTGAAAAAAAAAAAAAAAAGATTCCCGAGAATTCCCTTATAGTGACCCGCCTGGCGAGGCGAGGTGTTACAACAAGGACACCTATGTGTATATGCTTAACAAAAGAATGAAATAATCAGAGATATACAATAATGAGTTATCATTGGTTGATACAACATTTGCTGTAAGTTCTATAACAATTAATATATCTCAAAATCTTTATGTGGAATTTACTGTTTATTTTGGAAATTAATCCTGGATCATTTTAACCGTACACAACAAACATTGAAAAGTGATTGAGAACTGTATAAGACAGGTAAATGGAAGATGTGGGATGGCCACGACATCTCAGTAGTACTTTTTTGAGTTTAGACAGGTTACTCAACCCCTTTTTGAACGTGGATAACATGTTATGCCCTGCAAACATCGATAATAATCACTGGGTTCTGGTTAGGGTTGATATGAGCTCTCAACGTGTTCATGTTTACTCCTCTACCAGACCCATTGGTTATGAAAATAAGTTTCAATACATGGTAGAGATGATTCCAAAATTTCTAACAAAATGCGGATTCTCCGATTTGAAATCTGAATTTGTTGTTGTTGTTGCCAAAATACAACAATTAAAATTTGTGATGTGGGGTCCACTCGAGCTCGGTGTCGGGTGAAGTTAGGTTGCCATAAGAGAGGTCACCTCAAGGGAGTTTGCTGCTAGGATGCTCACTGCAAAGATTTCGTCACTAGCTCTTGCCATAAGGTTTTTTTTCCACAAGGCTTCACCACTAGCTCTTATCACAAGGTTCTGTCACAAGGTTCTGTCACAAGGCTTCGCCACTAGCTCTTTTTGCCACTAGATCTCGCCACAAGGTTTTTCCACAAGGCTTCGCCACTAGCTCTTGCCACAAGGCTTTGCTTTCGCCTCTAGCTTCGCCGCAAGGATTTAACCCTGTTGATGCTTAGAAATGGGTTAGAAGGCTTGCGGGAATCTTCCCCCACGAAGACTCTCCGATGCCAAAGTTAGTTTTGAATCTCAATGACTATTCACGAAAACAGTAAATGTGCATTCAAAGTGTCTAGATTTTACCAAAATTGGAAGTCCCTTTCAATGTTCTGTAACTAGGTATTTATAGGGCACAATTCTCAAAGATGCTTGGTACTGACACATGTTGCTTGTTGAATGAACCATGTTCAAGGTTTGTTGCTGCAATAAAGTCATTGCTACAACGTCGCAAGCCTTGCGACCTACTGCCGCAAGGCCTTGCCACAAGGTTTTTTTGCCATAAGTAACTTCGCTATAAGGTTTCGTCACAAGGCTTTAACTTTGCCGCTAGGTCTCGCCACAAGCTTTTTTACCACAAGCTTTTGCCGCAAGGCTTTAACTTCGCCGCTAAGTCTAGCCGCAAAGATTTGCCTTCGCCATAAGGTCTCGCAGTAAGATTTTACCACAAGGTTTCGCCTTCACTCTTTCGCCACAAGGCTTTGCCACTAGCTCTCGCCACAAGGCTTCGCCACTAGCTTTTTCCCCACAAGGCTTTGCCATTAGCTCTTTCGCCACAAGGCTTCGCCATTAGCTCTCGCCACAAGGTTTTGCCATAGGACTTTGCCACTAGCTCTTTCGCCACAAGGCTTTGCCACTAGCTCTCGCCACAAGGTTTTTGCCACAAGGTTCTACCACAAAGGAGGCTCGTGGCACACTGCCGCAAGTGGGCTTGTGGCATACTGCCGCGAGCTTTTTTATTTTTTCTTTAAAAATTCTCATTTTTTCTCAACCTATTTTTCATGGCATAATATGTTATATATACATAGTGTTGTTGCCAAAATACAACAATTAAAATTTGTGATATGGGATCCACTCAAGCTCGGTGTCGGGTGAAGTTAGGTTGCCATAAGAGAGGTCACCTCAAGGGAGTTTGCCGCTGGGATGCTTGTCGTAAGGACTTGCTCTTCTCGCCCTGTCGCATATCTCCTCAATCCAGCAACAAAGTGCCTTCCGGAAACTTTCTTGTGCTCAAATGCAACGATACCACCGGACTGGGAGGCATGGAGCGTTCAGAGCAAGGAGAAGCACACGTAGCTGGATTGAGGAGATATGCGACAGGGCGAGAAGAGCAAGTCCCATATGTAGCGCACGCTAGTCAGGAACAACACTCATTTGGGTAGTCTTCAATTTCAAATGGAAATCTCGTGGGAACTTCAAGAATAGCTCCACCCACGGTCTTAGTCTTAGATTATGAATTATTGCGGAAGAATTTTGAGGAGCTGAAACAACAGAATGATGAACTCAGGATGAATAATGAGAAGAATATGAGAAGACTACAGGAAGTCATTGCTTTGTTACATGAAATAATGACTAACATTCACATTCCCCATATGGGACAAATTGATACGAGTGGAAAACATCGGAGATCCCAAGACAACCCTCCAAGGGCCCTTCGGTAGGGGATAAGAATCATAACTCCAATGCTGAATAGCCAAGTCCCGGAAGTAACAGACTCGAGAAGGAAAAATAATAGGAGGGCAAGAAAATCTCCCACGTATAGAGAGACAACAGAAAACACCTACTGAGGAGTCCCTTATGACCCTTCTCTTTGTCAAAATGAAGTGAAACAGGAAACACTCAATGTGATTGACATCAAACACCTCATAGAAGAGGTGCTAGAGTAGAAACAAGTGATGATGGTGCCAAAGGTGACTCCCCTGAAAGGGTTCCCTCTATCAAAGGAACTCCAAAGGCAACCAGGGTTCGAACTGCCACAACTTTTGGTACACTCAAGAAGGGAAGACCCCGAAAAGCACTTGCAACATTTCGTTGCAATGACCGTGTTGCATGGATGGAATGAGATCACTAGGTGCAGGGCTTTTCTGCTCTCCCTGGCAGGACAAGCATAGCAGTGGTTCACTGAATTACCAGCATGACATATACGATCATTCAAATAGTTAATGAAAGAATTTCTAAATGCATTCTTCGTCCATCTCCAAAAGAAGAAGAGTGCAATATATCTAATGAGCTTACAGCAAAAGCCAAATGAATCCCTAAAACAATACATTTAACGATTTAGAGCCGCGATGCAGGAAGTAGGGATCTCCCAATAGGATTGGCGGCATTAGCCTTGCTAAACGGAACTACATACGCCCCTCTTAGAAGATCCTTAGCCCCGCTTAGAAGGGAAGTGATCACATGATAGCTTTAGCCTAAGCCCGCTCCCGAAGGTCAAGTTGCCTAGTGGCAATCTGGTGTTGATGACTATGAGCTGGCCCGGTATCACCAGAGGATCTGACGCCTATGACCGTAAACTCACCCGGATCCCTCGTTTGAGTTCGATGCTATGCCTTTTTGGCTAGACCCAACTCCTCGATTGATCTGGTGTCCAGGTCTCCCGGCAAACTCGGATGCCTGGTAGGAATTTCGCGCCGGACTACTAGCCAAACCCAGATCCCTTGAGGTAGACTGGCACAAAGAAGGCATGAAGAGATAACAATTTGAGTCACCCTATGACAATTCTACCATGATCTCACTTATCGGAGTTGAGTCACCCAGTTGCAGTCTAGTGCCGATGACCACATGTTGGCCCGGGATCACCAGAACATTCGATGCCTATGCCTGCAGACTCACCCAGATCCCTCGCTTGAGTTAGGTGCTATGCCTTTTTGGCTAGACCCAACTCCTTGGGTCAATTTGGTGTCTAGGTTTCCCAGCAAACTCGGATATCTGGTAGGAATCTCGCGCTAGACCACTGGCCAAACCCAAATTCCCTGAGGTAAACTAACCCCGAAAGACAAACATGGAGAACACAATAGCTAGTGCGCTATAATCTGCGCTTAGCATTACAGGGTGTACCGAAGCCTGTGCCCGTAAGCTCATTGGGATCCCTTGGTCGAGTCCAGTGCTATGCTCCCAAGCTAGACCTAATTCCTTGGCTGATCCGGTGCCTAGGCCTCACGACAAGCTCGGACACCCAGCAAGAATCCCGCAGCGGAACCTATATCTCGAGGGCCTGGTTGCCCAGAGATAATCTGGTACCTAAGCCCCCGGTCGACGTAAGATCTTCGGGTATCTTGGAACCCTTGATTGAGTTCAGGTGCTAGACTCGGTTCCTTGGCTGATATTTTACTCTTCAATTTTTTCTAAAGACAAAACAGAAGAATGGGGGGCAATTGTTGTGCCATGAAAAATAGGGTGAGAAAAAATAAAAAGACTTACAACAATGTGCCACAAGCTCACTTGCGGCAAAGGGCTTGTCGCAAAGGCCTTGCGGCAGTGTGCCACGAGCCTCCTATGTGGCAGAACCTTGTGGCAAGAGCTAGTGGCGAAGCCTTGTCACAAAAATCTTGTGGCGAGAGCTAGTGGCAAAGCCTTGTGGCGAAAGTGCTAGTGGCGAAGCCTTGTGGCGGAAGAGCTAGTGGCAAAGCCTTATGGTGAAAGAGTGAAGGGCGAAACCTTGTGGCAAAATCTTACGACGAGACCTTGTGGCGAAGGCAAATCTTTGTGGCTAAACCTAGTGACGAAGTTAAAGCCTTGCGGCGAAACCTTGTGGCAAAAAACCTTGTGGCGAGACCTAGCGGCGAAGTTAAAGCCTTGTGGCGAAGTTGCTTGTGGTAAAAAAACCTTGCGGCAAGCCCTTACGGCGTTGTGGCAAGGCCTTGCGGTAGTGTGCCGCAAGGCCTTGCGGCAAAGACTTGATTGTAGCAACACACCTTGAACATGGTTCATTCAATAAGCGACACGTGTTAGTACCAAGCTGTTGGTCCCTTGACATACAATGGCCACTCAAGAGAGGGGTGAATTGAGTGATTAAAAACTTATTGAATCGATTCTTTCCTTTTTAAAACTCTTGAGATTTTCTTATACACAAAATACACTTGTTATAAATATATATGTTGTTTGGAAATGATAGCAATATAAATACACAAACAACCACAATATAAACACAAGATATATAGTGGTTTGGTGTATCCAACACCTACTTCACTCTCTCAAGGTCAAACCGACACTTGAGGTTCCACTAAAACCACCACTAGGTTTCCACACAATAACACCTAGCCGAGATTTTCCCCTTAGCTCACCCCGGAAACTAATATAACATAATAATACACCTAAATTACTTGGGCTCTAGGATGCCACTCACAATCCACAATCTAATACAAATAAATTAATCATATGTCCAACACACTCGGACTACAGTGGATATCAATAAAAAACAATATACAAGGAAAAATGAAATGATACAAGTTATCAATAAGAAGAAAACTTATTCTTTGCCTTGAGGCTCCAATGGATAGATCTTTGAAGCTCCTTGGGCCTTGGATTGCTTTGATTGAGTGTTTGAGAGCTTGGGTGTGCTTTAGGAAGATAGGAAATGGTAGAGCATTAGCCTCCTCCAGATTTTTCCTCTTGATATTTATATTGGGGCTCCCAAAATGACCTGCAACGGCTCCAAAAATCCGATCGTTGGAGTCTGGCAGTCGACTGCTCTAACCGACAGTCGACTTCGCAACACCCATAGTCGACTCTTACTGCCGACTGTTGACTCTCACTCAACCCACAATTGACTTTCTCACAGACAGTCGACTCTCATTGACCTACAGTCGACTCTCATTGACCTACAGTCGACTGGGCAAAACCCACTCTCGGTTACCTCGATTCTGCATAAACAATGCTCGATTATGTCGACTGATGCACATCCACAGTCGACTACCATTTTGACTTACAGTCAATTGTCCCTCATCGGGAGTCGACTCTCAGTCCAGATTTCAGAAAAATAAGATTTGCTTTGATAATACAATACATAACATAAATTCATTACAAGATATTTACTTAACAAATATCAAAAATCCATTAGGGGTTTTAAACATAATAAAAATAGTTTTACTAAAATTATGTTTTGTTAAACATCAAAATACACAATAGGTTGATTGGAGCAACTTGGCTCAACACAAGCATTCTTGAGAATTGTGCCTTATAAATATCCAGCTACAGGACATTGAAAGGGACTTCCAATTTTGGTAAAATCTAAACAATTTGAATGCTCATTTACTGTTTTTGTGAATAGTCATTGAGATTCGAAGCTGATTTTGGCATCAGAGGGTCTTCGCGGGGGAAGATTCTCGCGAGCCTTCTAACCTATTTTTTGAGCATCAACAGGGTTAAATCCTTGCGGCGAAGCTAGCAGCAAAGCTAAATCCTTGCGACGAAGCTAATGGCGAAAGCAAAGCCTTGTGGCAAGCGCTAGTTGCGAAGTCTTGTGGCAAAACCTTGTGGCAAGAGCTAATGGCGAAGCCTTGTGGCAAAACCTTGGGGCGAGAGGTAGTGGCGAAGCCTTATTGTGAAAGAGCTAGTGGCGAAGCCTTGTGGCAAGAGCTAGTGGCGAAACTTTGTGGAAAAAAAACCTTATGGTAAGAGCTACTGGCAAAAACATTGTGTTGAGAGCTAGTGGCGAAATCCTTGCGGCGAGCATCCTAGCGGCAAACTCCCTTGAGGTGACCTCTCTTACGACAACCTAACTTCACCCCACCCTGAGCTCAAGTGGACCCCATATAATAAATTTTAATTGTTGTATTTTAGCTACAACAATTGTAAATGATAAATATGAATTAGAGGTTGAGGACGTTCTGCAGCAAACTAGTTAAGCAACATTTATTTTATTATTATTAGTTGGAGTTGTTTTGATTGTGATGCCTATTAATTTTTGTAACTTGCTTACAATTGGCAAGCATGGTGATTGTGGAATTTTTGTTTTGAAGTTGATGGAATTAATGGCCCACAAAAATCAATTGTAGAAATGACCCAGTCAAAATCTTCACAATTCAGAACTCGAATGGTTTAGGAGCTTTATGGGTTTGCAATATTGGATGCAAAGGATTTTGTTGCCAATATTGCCGACAAATCCAAGAAGAGAAAGACAAATTGAACAATGGTTTTGTAGTTCTTTTTAAATTTACATTCTTTACACATAGTATATTCACATAGTCTTATGATTTACTTGGTACATAGTTGTAATTCTTCGTACATGGTGTGTACACGTAGGCAGAATAGTTGCAATGATAGTTGTTATTCTTTGTACATAGTTGTAATATAACTGTAGATTTATATTATTGTAATAAATATTTAAATTTACAATCATTTATATAGGTATTTAAATTCTTGTAATATCAGTGGAGCATGTATCAGTATTAGATGCACTGATATCGGACATGTAATCGAAATAGGTAAACTGATATTAGTCAAAATATCGGCTGATGATTGACTCAACATGACCGATATCCTTTGCATTTGTTTTCATCGACTTACATACATAGATTACATGACTGATGTCCTTTGCATTTGTTTTCATCGGCTTACATACATAGATTACATGATCGATATCCTAATATGCAGATACTTCTGGTTAAAAATATCGGCCAATGATCGACGCAACATAAATGATATCATTTGCATTTTTTTTCATCGGTTTACATACGTCAGTTACGTGATTGATATATATGCACTGATATCCTAATATGCAGATATTTCGGGTTAAAAATTTCGACCGATGACCAACGTAATATAACCGATATCCTTTGCATTCATTTTTATCGGTTTACATACATCATAATGATAATCGATATGTCCAAACCGATATCAATCCCCAAACAATTTCTTTGAATACTAGAATGATACTTGTTTCATTGTTATTACCATCTTTGAACATATATTTAAATATTTATTACAACATTGTCAAAAACAACAAAAATATGGGTTCAATACAAGAATTTTGTACTAGACATGTTCCATTCTTGCACCTTTCTTGCTGCCTTTTTTTTTTTTTTTTTCATACAGAGTTATTAGATTTGAGCAAGTTTGGCGATTGTGGCTAATTTGACCACAACGACCACATTTTACCCTCATCTTCTCTCCACCAGCTGAAGGAATTCGGCATGTCTTGGGTCTTCTACATTTGCGTCTAGTTGCCGACGGTAGTAATTTAATAGATGCACTTTCATCCTGCACGATCTAATCAGCTTGACTGTCCACCGACATAATCGGATCGGCATAGGCACACAACAGAGCCTCTGATTGGTAGTATGCAAACAATAAAGTGTATGTGTCAATATTGCGTGAACGTACAATAGCCAGGGCATGTCCACATGATAATTTATCGAAATCAAACACTCAACATGTGCAAGTTTTCGCCTCGAGTCTACTATGCCACCAGAGTTACCATCTTTGACATTGAATCTATACATATTAATCGGTTCTGGTTGCCAATATTGGGATAATGTCAATCTTTTGGCTATTTCTCTAGCCCAAGAGGTGAGATGTCCACCCATCTTACCAGCATGACCTCGTCTCTCATAAAACCATTGTTGAAGCATATTCCTAATATACTCCATCAAACATTAAATCGGCAATTTACGTGCATTTACCAAAGCTATATTGAGGCATTCTGAAATGTTTGTCGTCATTATATCAAAAAGTTTCCCATCTGAATAGGCACATGCCCAACGACTAAGGACGACCTCTCTAGTATAAGTCCCGATGGCTGAATCATATCGCTTGAGCTCATTAAATAATTCGTGAAATTCTGATTCTCGATAAGCCTTTGTTGCCTTGTAGAACAAAGTATGCATATTTCCATGCTTGAATTTAACCTTAACGTTCTAGCCAATGTGATATATACAATGTACATGTAATGCATTAGGGAACACCGTCAGTACCGCCTTACTGATTATGCTTTTATGCCTGTCAAACACAAATACCAAATCAGGTATCTCATGGCTAATTGCTTATCGCAATTTAGTGAATAACCATTCCCATGAGCCATCATTCTCAGAATCTCCTACTCCCCATGCTATAAGATATACATTGTTGTTACCATCTTTGCATGTGACAACAAACAAACTACCAAGATATTTATCCTTGAGAAATCAAACGTCAACTGCAATTACATGTCACATTTGGCTACGAGATTAGACAAGGCATGCACTAATTGCCATAAATAGGTACTTGAATTTGCTCTCACTATCACTCTCGAATTCAGCAATTGTCCTAGGATTTTTCAATTTCAACATGTACAAATAAGATGACAGCAATTGGAATGATTCCTCCACCCTCCTCGGATCATGTCCAAAGCCTTTTTCCCGCAATCACCAAGCCTTTGAATAACTTATGTTGATCCCAAATTCCTTGCGAACATTGTTGATAATGTTCTTAGGCTAATGAATACGCTTCACATCTTTGTAATAGGGTTTTACATGAGAACCAATTACTATGCTCTTCGCTTGGCAATGACCAAGCTGCATTATTGAAGATGAACATGAATGAATATTTACATATTTTATAACTACTCAACCAAAATAAGTGCCAAGCGTTGTTGCCCTCAACCACCATCGACACTGATTGTGCTTACACTTCATGTATAATACCTTTGTAGTTGACTTTACCACATTGTATTCATAATTCTTTCTCAATGCTAACAAACTCATCATTTGATGCAATTCAATTTTTTACGCGCAAATTTGGTTTAACTCAACTTCTGACATCTCGGACGATGTTCTCAATTTTTAAACATCAATTCCAAGGAAAACTTCTTTAGACCCTACTCTTGCATCATCACAATTAAAAACATCTTCAAACTCTTGTCTATCATCACTTAATTAACATCTTCAACACGATGTCTAGCATCATCACATTTGACATCTTCTGTAAGGCCCAACTTCTGGGCCTTATATTAAGAAGGCCCAAGACTTGAAAACCCAACCCAAATGGCCATATAAAAAGCCTTAGGGTTCCCAGCTCATTCCCTTTTCTTCTTCTTCTTTCCATTTCAACGCACTCTCTCCCTCTCTCTCATTTTCTTTTTCAATTGGTTTTGCAAAATCTAGCCATTGAATCTTGAATCCAACCGCATTATCACCGTGAAATCAACCCCGATCTACAACAAGGTAAGCCTTTTATTTTCATTAGCTTTATTTTTAGTTCAGATTTGTGAGAGATGGATGTATACGCGTGTGGGTGTGTTGGCCGAAACTTTAAACCTATATCTAGAAAGATCTAGCCGTTGGATCTTGTTGGTTTTTGGGTATGTTAGTCAATGGGATTTGAGGTGTTAGATGGCTGCCTCGGATCGTCAAAAAATGACAGTTGCGATGGCCGGCGACGGTTGGCAGTGTGCATTGTAATCTGGCAAAAAATTGAAAGTTAGATATACGAAGATCTAGCTGTTAGATTTTGATGGTTTTTGGATATGATGGTCTACAAGGGTAAGAGAGTTGAGTGGTGGTCTTAGATCGCCAGAAAATGTGGCCGGCGGGGTCAAACAACTTATTTTTAAATCTGGCTAGAAATTAAAAACCAGATCTATAAAAATTTAGCTGTTAGATTTAGCTTATTTTTATATGCATTAACCCCATTAGCTAGGTGTTTCAAATGGTGGGTTATGATCGTCGGAATCTTGGGCCGGCGGTGGTAGCTGGTGGTTGTCGGCGGCGGCGACGACAGTGTAGTTGGTTAGTCTATTTTTATTTTTGGGGTTTTGGGACCGTTGTGGTAGCCAATGGGTTGGTCCACATGTTAGGTGACTTGAGGTTTATATTTATTTAATGCTCATGTGATTTGATGCTTTTGTTAGGTAATTTTGACTCACCCCTACCGAGAGGTGTTTGAGGGAATCCCGTATCTGCTACAACATTGTGAGTGGGTGATTTGCATTATGGTGGTATTTATTGCATTCATACCCTTCATTATTCTAGTATTCTATGTATACTGTTCATGACTTCATTTGTGATTTGCATACAGGGGAAATTAGAATCCATATTATTTGTTTTGCACATATTGATACCTGTGAGTGATTGTCTTTCTGTTAATGTGGATCGTGAGCTATACGTGATATATTACATGTGGCAATGACAATTCTAAATGTTGGTATGAAATGTGTGATAAATGGAGTAACAGTTAGAACCCTGTATCGTTAACCATAGTAAGGGTTAGCCGTTGGTGCACCACATATGTGTTAGGGTGTGAGATAGTCCACCTTGGATGGGCGTGAGATAGTCCGCCATTATTGTTTATAACCGGGGTGAGATAGTCCGCCGAAGTGGATCTTGGTGACGTTGAGATAGTTCACACCAAGGAAATGATATGTGTGAATTTGGTTTTAATTGGTTTACTCCCAATGTGCATATTTATTCATCATCTCCCATCCGATATTATATATTATTTGAAATGTCATGGCATGACGATTTGTATTCGTTGCACATATTTTATATTTCCCCCAATTATAATGCATGTTACCCCACTAAGCCAGTGTCAGGCTTACCCCCCTTAATATTTTAGATTTTGTAGGTCGGCATACATTTTGACTGTATACCATAGCCACGTTTTGGTATAGCATATACACATCATCTCACGGGGTTATGCATGGGAAGGTTTAAGTTCTTCTTGTTGCAAATTGGCAACTTGCGAATATTTTTGTAAGTACATGCTTATTTTTGGGCCTAGGACACCCTAATTTATGTATACATGTTATGGTAGCATTTTTATAAATGAAATGAATGTTTATGTGTTAAAGGGATGTGTGTTTTGCAGGCTTGCTATCCCTTAGTGGAGTCTTCGGCTTCTTAGGGGGTAGTGTCGGTCATGG
Source organism: Diospyros lotus (assembly GCF_014633365.1). NCBI lineage: Eukaryota > Viridiplantae > Streptophyta > Magnoliopsida > Ericales > Ebenaceae > Diospyros > Diospyros lotus. The sequence goes on along the minus strand of NC_068342.1, from coordinate 42,623,911 downwards.
CCGTGGAGTTTTGGGTCGTGACATCTTCAAACCCATTCCCATCCACAGGATCGTCACAATTAATATCATCGTGCAAACTAGTCGTAGTCATGTTCCTTGTGGCCTTGTTGTTCAACCATATTAGACTATCGCTGCCCAATTGTATCACCAGAGAATTACTACATCCTTAATTCTTTGCAACCTCTTCATTATTTATAACACCAAAATTTAGTTGTGTACTCGGTTGTAATTTGTCCACAAAATCAACACACAATGAGCTTCTAGATTATATTCGAGAGCATTCAACTATAAAACACTCAACATCTATATCACTTGAATCTCCATTGGAGGTGCAAATAGATCTAGCATCTTAAACTTGTACTTCAGCTCAACCGACTTCTCAGCATGACTAAAATTGAACCTTTTATATATGGAACTTACCAATTAGTCGAATGTGCAATTTGGCTTCACACATATTACACAACAACATTTATTGGCCACGTATTTATATTTGCCTCTATCAACATTATATTCCCATCGATCTCCATACATCACGGGTACAAATATAGGTCTATGAGTTGCCATTCCTGTAAATTAGAAAAAAAAAAAAAAAAACATACCGGTTCTGTAAGTAAGAAAAGTTATCGGTTATTTAAGGTTATATCGGTTTCATAATATTAGACGTGCAAGAATACATCAATTACTATATATCGGTTTACATAAAATTAAAATCGATACAAGTATACCGATATAGCATTTGTTATAAGTGAAGGATCATCTCGAGGATACATAGCATGCAACGGAAGCGTTTTTAAATAAAAACTTTCCTCGTATTGATTAGAATCTATGAAACTTACTTTTCCTTCGGATTATCGGAAGGAATGAAGCGATAGGAGGAGGATGGGCAGGAGCTTCTTCTCGTGGTGGAGATGACGGCTGTCCTGCAATCCTTCGGCTCCTTCGCATCAGAACTTAAACGTTCTCTTGATCTTCCAAGGTATGACTCAAAACTTGTGGCCTCTCTTTTGGTGAAGAAGAGTAAAAATAAAACCCTTAGGTGAAAAACAACCAATGAGAGAATATATATAGGGAGAACCCTAGGGTTAAAACCCTAGTAGGCCAAGTTCATTTAATTAATTTTCTAATTGGGTTAGCCGAATTAATTAATTAAAGAACTAATGAACTATTATTTTATTCTAGCCCAATTAATTATGGACCATTCTGAATAAAATAATTCTCTCTCAATGTAATTCACCCAACAAGCCAAATGTATTAAATAATACATGAGTTATATCGAGCTACCCCGGGGACCAAAAGACAAATTATTCATGGCTACTAAAATGACCAAAATATCCTTGCTACCTAGTAGCTATATTTTGTCATTCTAAGTGTTCCAACTATCACCATATGGTAACACTGACCCTACGAATAATTTTGCATATGCAATGTCTTTTACCTACTAGTGTAATGACGAAAATACCCCTCTGCGTAACACCCATCATTTAGAAAGGAATAATGTACTAACACCTCTCTAAATGATTTCTACCATCCTTAGATCACTAGTCCAATAATCCGTGACTACTCGAATGTACTTGCTTATCACTGGGAGCTACCCAGAAGCACACACTCTTAAGTCACGTTCCTAGGGCCCTGGATTATTTGATTATTTTTGGACAATCACAAGGGGGTGAATCACAGAAACTATCTTGTATTAGTCTGTCTTAGCTAATTAGAAACCATACTCCCAACTCAAAAGGTTATTGATCTTTGATAGACCTCACCTACAGTGAATCTAAGAATATAGCTCTAGGTTCACTAGACCACCAACTAATACTCAAGCATTAGAGTACTCGTCCACGTAGTAGCAGTGATAGACTAGCTCCATGATAATTAGTACTTTGTCATTAGCTTCTATCACAGGTCCACTCTACGCATTCCAAATGCGCTTGTACAATTAGAGTAAACGGACTGTTTACTGGCTAAGGCAAGCCATCCTCCATTAGGATCTATTGCACAATGATCTTATCATGATAGAATGCCCAGTTCTATCAAAAGATCAAGAGTAATATTTTCTTGCTTATTAAGTACCCACGATTCATGCCTAACTATGAAGAACGACCCATCACATGAATCACTTACTTAATAGCATGGACACTTTTCCAACAATTAAATGCAAATAATATATGTGCCATAAACTGACTAAAAGAAACATCATTACCATAAATTAAACAAAACGTGTCTTTAGGGCATACATTTTCAACAATAAGATATATGTCGGTTACTATATATCAGTTTACATTAATTTAAAACCGATACAAGTATACCGATATAGGATGTCGGTACATACATACATATCCTTATATATCTTTTCACAACCGATATATGAACTGAACCGATATAAAACTGTTATATGTATTTTTTGATCACATGAAGCGGGTTAGACTCAATCCAGCAGCTTGGCCCAATTTCTTGAAGCCCAATAGGCTTGAGCTCATCAGAACAAGCTCATACATCGTTGAAATCCGACCTCAAATCGCGAAACCAAGCGAGCTCTTAGCAATATGCTCAACGAGCTCCTCATAACGCTTCAAGCTCGCTGGCCTAACTGATTAGCTTGCCGATCAAACTATTCAACTCGCATAACAACATTGTTGCTGAATAACCGGAGGCAGGGACCCATCCACTTTATTTAAAGCAAACTAGATCCCTCGTAATGAGGATCCCACTCTCGATTTTATGCAGATGATAAGGATAACTTGTCCCTCATTATATCATTTTTATACTTTTTGTATTTTATGCAATTGTAAACACCATTCACTATAAATAAGGGTTAAAAACACATTTGTAAAGGAGAAAAAAGAGAATAACATACTGTTACTATGCCAGGATAATCAGATAATAGTTGTGGAGTAAACATCGTTCTGGTCGAACCACGTAAAAATTTATCGTGTACGTTCTATTTTATTCTTCCTCCTTGCATCTGGGTTTATTTATCTCATTGTCGGCCTACGAATCACGATCGGTTAAATCTAAACGTCGATAAAAATACTTTTGGGGATGATTCTGGTTTGAACCTATATCAGTTGACATATATCGATATCTAACCGGTACATCAATCGATATATGTTCAAACCAATGAAATGCATACTCTTCACTCAATCGAACTTTAAAATGCAGAACGAGAACGACGTTCATTTGCATACCCATTATATAGTCCTTCAAAAAATCTCATCAAATAGGATAAAAGACTCTAAAATCACCCAAAAAGAATACCAATCGTCTTTAGCCAAAGATTTTCAAAGATAAGAAAATGAATGCATGCTTACAATGACTTTAAAGGCGATGACTGACGAAGAAACAACCTTGCATGTAGAGAACAGAGGATGAGCAAGAGAGATATTTTTGGACAATGGATGATTGTGGATGTGCTTGCGAGACGAACATGAAAGAATTATAGGGCCAATTTAAAGTGAGGGCATTTTTGTCCAATAAATTCTAAAAAATCATAGTTTTGCAAAGATTTTTAAAGAGTCTTTGCAAAGTTATTTTCCCGAACTACTATTTTTGCAAATTTCCCTACTAATCATAAAGATCCCACTGTTTAAACAAACACACTGGGACTAATACTATGGGGAAGAAGGGGATTGGAGAGTCGGTGACGAACCCGACCAAGTCATTTTGGAAACACCCACAAAAGTAGCATCGGAGGAAGAGGAAGTGGAACACACAACAGACGACAGAGAGCCTTCTTCCGGCGAGGCTGCCCCCCCCTCTCTCTCTCTCTCTGGTTTGCTCGCTCGCCCGCCGGCCCTTGCCACATTGATTGCGCCACGGAAGGGAGGGCGGAAGAGGGTCATCATCAGTCTGCTATTATCACTGCCGCTTTCCAGGTCCTCATAGTCTCTACGGTGAGAGGATTTAGATATAGTAGGTTTAGGGTTATTCTTTATATCCTCGCCCTTCTTCTTACTGCAACCACCGCCAACTCCTCTTCTTCCTCCCCCTTTGTATATATGCATACACGTACAATTTCTTTTATTTCTTTCGGCGTTCGCCCTCGTTTTGTTTCGTATATTCATCCGCAGGTGTATCATATCCATGATTTTAACCTCTTAACAGACTTTCGCTCGAAGCGGTACAATTCCTTCATAATTTCCTCAAAGCGGCCACTCCTTGATCCCCTTTTCATTCTCAATCGCACAAGCTGCCGCACTCAGGAAGGCAGGTATGCTCTCTACATTCTCCTGCACTCAGGGATAGTGACCGACCCACAGCGCATTCTACAAATCCCCTTTTGTTTTCTCGTTGAAAATTTGGCTTGGATAAGCGTAGCAATCTTGTAAACTTCTGCAAGCCAGAAATATTACCACCACCTCCTGCAAAAGTTGGAGATTTGAAATGACACTACTCTAGTTGAACTTCTCACATTATTCAGTGAGGCCTAGGGTTTACAGAAGAAAACTTTATTGCCCTTTTTTTCGTGGCAGAATTGACTTTCCTTGCTATTTGGGAAAGGGAAATAACCATGACTGATTATAAGACTCGTGATGGCAAGGAACCCATGAAAGATTTACAGGACGGGGTTACCAATGATACCTCGATGGTTGATGCAGCGGTTGCAGAAGAGGAACAATTGTCTCGCCCAGAGGAGACCCAACTTGGAAGCAAGGATTTCCCCTCCTCCAATGTCTCACAAACTGGAAAAGAGTCTCCTGAATTTGATGATGCAAAAAATGAAAACAAAGAATCCCCTCTCCCAGATCATGCCCAAAACCTAGTTGCAACTGCAAAGCTGTCCCCGATCAAAGATTCTAACCACCCAAATGTTCAAAGTATTGAATTTCCCAATGAAGGTATTGAACTACAAGGTTTAACCGAACCTTCTGTTGTAATCTCAGCCCAGGCAGCTATTGATGCTCGTATAGGTGCCAATGTAAATGAGCTACAAGTCAACAGCGAAGAAGTTGATGGCACTGTGGAACTGAAGAATGGGCTGGCTGCGGTGGAGTTGAATCCAGATATTGTAACGAATGAAGAGGAATTAGTTATCGGCGAATCAGGGATAGAGCTTCCATCTGGAAATGATAGAAAGAACAAGGCATCTAACACTGAAGTCAGCAGGGCAGAGTTGTCGCTGGAAAATGAAATAAAGGAAAAGGAATTCAGTGTTGGGGTAACTGAAATAGAGTTACCTCCTGACAGTGGAACAAAGGAGGGGGAATTAGACAATGTTGTGACTGGGACGGTGGTGCCACTAGTTAATGAAATAAAAGGAAAATTAAACCATCCATCTACAGGGGTGGAGTTGCTACCAGACAATGAATTAAAAGAAGAAGCGCCAAAGCCTGAGCTGGATGTAGGGGATCCAGCTGTGAACAAGAGTTCAAACAAGTCATTCCTCTTGGAACCAAATGTTACTGGGGATGATGAGCCAGGAACAGAAGAGGAGCAAGCAGCATTCATGAAGGAGCTGGAAATTTTCCACAAAGACCGTTGTTTGGAATTCAAACCACCAAAATTTTATGGAGAGCCACTAAATTGTCTCAAGTCAGTTCTGTTTAACTCTAATTGTCAAATTTATCACTGAAAATTTTGGTGCCTTCCTGATTTGCACTGATGTTTATTTTCTTTACACGAGTTAGGTTATGGAGAGCAGTCATCAGACTTGGTGGCTATGAACAGGTTACCTTAAGTTTTAGTTGAACTGATGTATTTTATCATATTTTTCATATTTATTATCCTTTGTGCTAGTTTAGTTAAGCACATCCCTTGTAATTTATGTTTTACCAGACCTTGAAGGAAATATCAGATATAATATGTACATGACTCATTTGATGAGTTAATTAGGAATCTTATAAGTACCCTTGTTCATAGTATCTGAGATTGGCTGAACAATTATATTAGTTCATACATGATGCCTATGAGCAAGTTAGCAAGCTTGCTGAAGTCCACCATGGTGGTGTCTTTGAAATGATAATATTTTGCTACTAGCTTTATCCTCTACCCCATTTTTGAGCATTTTCCCCTATGTGTTACTTTTGGACTGCAGATTTTTTTTTGATTATCCATTGAGAGACTTGGAGAAATCTTGTGGAAGGTGTTGGAGAAGAAAGGAGTTTCGATTGCTTATATGCATATTTAAGGACATGTATTTTCAAGCAAAAATGTGTTAGGATTTTTGGAGGAGATACTGAGGCTTTCCCAAATACAATTAAATTACATCAAGGATCTACATTGAGTCCTTACCCTTTTGCTTGGTATGATTGAACTCACAAAACACATCCAAGTAGAAGTGCCTTGGGGTATGTTACGTATAGATGATATTGTCTTCATAGATGAGACAAAGAAAACATGAATAATAAACAAGAATTATGGAGAAACACCTTGGATTCCAAAGGTTTTTGTTGAGAGCAAAAATAATAACATAAGAAGAAAAAATTAACTCTCTATCTAACAACTTAAGCTTTTAGATGAGATGATGATTAACAATTCAACATGGCACTAGAACAAGTAAAGGTCTTGAGTTTATATCTCACCACTACCCCAATAATTAAATTGTTGGACATGTTTGGACTAGTTATGCATTGAAGTTTGGCCACACATGTCGAGAGTAAAAATAATAATATAAAAATATAAAGTTAAACTCTAGCCAAGTCTTAACAACTTAAGCTTTTGGATGAGATGGTGGTTAACAATTCAATTGTTTTAAACTAAGTAGGCCAACACATGCAAAACATGAGTGCAATTGAGATAGGAATGTTACTTTGGATGTGTAGTCATACTTATACAAGAAAAGACAAGATAAGAAACAAAGTCATTTGCAATAAGGTTGGTATGGCACTTGTTGAGGATAAGATGAGGGAGAAGAGGGTTTTGACATGCGTGGAGGGTTTGGTGAAAAATCCTTAAACATGGCATAGGATATAATGACCTTACAGAGGAATGGACATTGATAAAGATTGGAGATCTTGAATTTATGTACCCAAACGCACTTAGTAGGATAAATGTATGTGATTATTGTTGTTTCCATTAAGAGTTCAAATCTTTATTTTATAGCATTCGTAAGCAGGATACATGCTTGCAGTTCTTCTTGTTTCCATTTAGTGTAAAAATATTTATTTATTTATTTTTCCAAGCTAAGTTGTCATGTACCTAGGGTTTTGATAGGGAATTGAGAGAAATTAGAGGGGAAATCAGATTGAGAGGGAAGAAATGGGGGAGAATAGACAAAACATCAAAGAGAGGGAAACCAAAGAGACCGAGAGAGAAATCAAAATATTCAATTATCAATTCAAAAACATAATCCCCCATCCTTAGCTGTGGCTTGTATATAGCCTACTGTCATGAACCTAGGGTTCATAACAGGGTTGGATGGGCAATCGGAAGAATCCAATGGAGTAGAATTGAGAACAAAAAGTTTAGAGGGATATTTGGACCAGTGTTCTAAAAGGCGCTAGGCGCTAGTCGGGCGCCAGGCTGGGCGGCGCTTAAGAAAACTGCTATTTTTTTTATTTTTTAAATTTTGTGATATAATTTGATGTTATTTTTAACTAAATCAAAGTTGAAAAATATTAATAATGCAACATAAACCAATAATATATAGAATTAAGCATGAGAAATAAATTATTGTAATTAATAAATAACATTTTAATTAGTCATACAATCAATACTATAAGCAAACAGCTAAGTGGATTTTTTGGAAATATTATAGAATATATATAATTAATAATAAAACTAAATATAAATCTATAATTATATATAAATATTAAATAGAAAAGAAAAATAAAATAAAATAAAAACAAAAAACAAAAACGGAGCAAATGCCCCAATAACCACACAGAGAGACGGGGAGACGGGAGAGAGAGAGAGAGGTTACGACAGATGGAGCTTGCCGCAGCGGAGATGGAGCTCGATGGCGAGGACGGGGGTGGCGACGATGACGCTGAGGACGACGAGGACGCGACAGATAAGAGGCGGTGACGATGAAGCTTGGCGGCGAGGATCGAGCTGGACGCAACGACAGCGGTGAGCTACTGGCGGGCCGATGAAGCTTAGCGGTGTTGAGGCGACAGCGTTGAGGCGGCGACAGCGTTCAGGTGAGAAGAGAGAAATAGGGAGATGTTGAGAGGTTCGATTTAATGATTTAGCAAAAAAACCCCTAAAAATGGCTGAGCCAACGAGTTGGGCGCCAAGGCGCGCAGGCCGACTAGGCGCCGCCTACGCACCCAAGCCGGCCGATTACTCGGGCCGGCGCCTAGGAGGCCCGACTAGGGCAATTTCGGGGCGGCCAACGGCCGCCTAGCGCCTAGGCGGCCGCCTAGGCCGATTTTTAGAACACTGATTTGGACAGAAATGGGGGAAGGATGTAGAGAGAAACGAGAGAGAGAAGTAGAGAGAAAATGAGAGGGAAAATTGTAGAGAGAGAGAATCAGATTTTCTTTTCATTCAATTCAAGCATGCTTTCTTCCTATAACATTGGCTTATTTATAGCCCACTGCTCATGCACCCATGTGCAGTCCGTTTGGCCTCAACCATGCACCCATGTGCATAACAACTGAAATTCTAACAAATTGCAAAATACCCTCTAACAATTATTTATATCTCTATTGCAATTTTGCCCCTCTATTGCTTCTAGGGTCATGACAATGCACCCATGTGCAATACAACAAACAACCTAACTGCCTATTAGCTAAGGACAAAGCCCTATAATAGAAAATATGAAAATAAAATTACAATTATTGTGTAATGCATGAAAACTCCTATTATTCTATTTACTAATCTATCCTTGGGGTCATGACATAAGCTTCTTTACAGAAACTACTTTTGGTAGATGGTTTGTTTGGATAAGTAACTCAATTAAATAGAATGGAAGAATGAATGTCTTAGGGGGGCATACCTTGTATAGAAAGCCCTAGGGCTTGACACAACCAAGGATAAGCATGTATAAATCTAGTCCACATAACTCATCCAAACAACTAAACAAAGACTTAGATTGAAAGGGACAATCCACTCCCATCCACCAAAAAAAAAAAAAAAAAAAAAAAGAGGAAGGAAAACTAGAGAAAGGTTTCCTTTAAAATAGTTAGAGAACACTTTGAGCCTTTGACAACTTTGTTATTATGTTCCTTCTACATGGAGTCCTAAGCAAGGTGTGAGGATATCGCTACTCTTGGTAAGAAGAAAACCTTCTACAATCTGGTGATGGTCTAGTGACTCCTAAATGAAAAAGAAGAGACCACATGCTTCATGAACCACCTTGCTGTGATAAAGAAGGTGATAAGTTATCTTATTGGTTCTCTTGCACGTGTGGCGTTATCTGTTACTACCTGCCTCATTTTCTCATGTTGTTAGTATTAGGTATTGCCTAAAGGCAAAAAACCAAACATAACAGGATACTCTAGCGGCTTGTTTGGTACAAGGATTAGCTAGAGGTTTTGCCATCTGACAAGGTAAACTCTAAACCCTAAATAATCCCACTTCCCACATGAGATTAATCCCATTTTGGTGTGATTAATTTCTCTGTCTTGGCCCATTATGCCCCTGATATAAAAGTTTCTCTCAACCATTTATTTTCTTTTTTCTCTCTCATCTCCTCTCTTCCATTCTTCTCTAGCTATCTCTCATTTTGGTCGCTGGTGACACCATTATTTAATTGCTTATTATGCTCTTCCCTACCAAATGTAAGAAGAGATAAGGAAAAAAATAATATTGAGTAGCGATAATTGTTTGATTCATTTTGTCATATCTCCTATGTGTTATGGTCTATTGTAAGGTACGAGACTTGTCCCACGTTGGGAAGTATGGGCTCTTGGTGTGGGGTTTATAACCTCTTGGTCACCGTTCCCTTAACATCTAGATTTTGGGGGTGAGTTTTATCCAAAGGGTTGTAATAGTGGTATTAGAGTCGGCCCCATGGCTCCAACCTGCCAGTGTGGCCTTGGCCGGGGCTGTGGAGCGTGGCTCCAACTTGCCGACGTGGGTGCTGGGACTGCGGAGCGTGGTGGTATGTTATGGTCCATTGCAAGGTATGAGACTTGTCCCACATTGGGAAGTATGGGTTCTTGGTGTGGGGTTTATAACCTCTTGGGCACCCTCCCCTCAACAACTAGCTTTTGGGGGTGAGTTCTACTTAAAGGGTTGTAACAGATTGTCAAGTATTGGGAGGGAGACTTGAATTCGAGAATGTTTAAGAAAAGAGAAAGGGAGAGAGAGGAGAAGAACAGGGGGAGAATTTGGAGGGAGGGAGAGAGAGAGAGAGAGGGGGGGGGGGGGGGGAAGAATTCAATTCACATTCAACAATGAATTCCCATCCTCTCGCGTGAGAGCCTTTTATAGGCTATTCCCAGTGATTACATTCAAACCGAGAGTATTTTGGGAAGGCTATTGTAACAGAATCGGTTAGCTCTCGCTAATACAACTAAAATTTCAAAAACAAAAATTATAATGTGACCCTTGGGTCGTGACACTCTCCTCCCCTTCAAAAACATTCTTGCCTCCAAGAATCCTTCACAGTGGGCCGATAGCTCGTGGGAATCGCGTCAGCAACTTTGGTAGGTACTCCCATGTGGTATGGTCTAGTTGTAGCTGTGACCATTGGACCAAGACTTGTGTTAGGGGCACTATTCCTTGATAGACCACCCTCCTATCTAGGATGGCCCTCGACTCCAGGGTCTCTTCGAGTTCATCTTCTATTGCTGGCAGTTGTTGGCTGGTAGTGGCCCCCGGTTCAATGGATTTCTTGAGCAAAGACACATGGAACACCGGGTGCACATTAATTCTTGTAGGCAACCTTAGCTTGTAGGCCACCTTCCCCACTTTAGCTTCCATAGGGGCCAAAGTACTTGGGATTGAGCTTGGATGCAGGTGTTGAGGTGAAGGGTTGTTGCAAGAACCTCTTCACTAGCTCCTTCTTCAAGATGGAGAGCATGTCCCTCCTTTGTTGTAAGTATTGCTCCTGTTACTGTTTTGCCTAAAGTAATTGAATGCTGGATTTTAAGAAGAAATCAGGACGAAATAAAGATGATTTGGCAACAGTTAATTAATAGGGCATAAATGTAACTAATTGTTTTATTAAGGGTAGATTTGACCTTTTATGAGTTAGTTATTTCTCCCTTAGATAGTTCCGCCCCTCTAGTCTATATATAGAAGGGTGCGGAGGTCAGTCTTTATCATCAAACATTCATATCTTTCATTCCTTGTGTTCGGATACAGTGAGAGGCGAGAGTAAGAGCTGTGCGATCCTAGTTCTTGTTGTCTTCATTAGAGTATTGTATTCGAGAGGCAAGGTGGAGTGAAAGTGGGGTATTCTTGTACTGGTTTCATATTCGTTTCTAGTGGATTGTTTGCTTCTTGGATTGCTGGATGTAGTGCCATGTAAATGGCATGAACCAGGGTATATCTTGTGTGTTGCAATCTGGTTTGATTTTCTCTACTTTTAATTCTGTTTTTATTTTCTACTTTCAGTATTCAATATTGTTTTGAATTCGGTGAGGTTCTTGAGTGATTCTTGAGAGATCATAGTCTCGGTTTCAACAGCTCCATTGCTGCTAAGCTAGAAGAATTGCTACCTATACCTGGCAAGAGAGGGGGCTTGTACTCGAATGTCATGTACTTAGGGTTAGATTGGCAATCGGAAGAATCCGATTAAATAGAATTGAGAATAGAATGATTGGAGAGAGAAATGGGACAGAAATGAGGGAAGAAATTAGAGGGAAATGAGGGACAATTGCAGAAGGGATGGAGGGGGAGAATGAGAGAGAATTCTAGAGAGAAAAATGAAAGATTCAATATCATTCTAAAACATGAAAATCCCTTCTGTTTACAGTAGCCCTTTATATAGGCTTATCTGGTTTCTAGCTGAATGCATAACAACCCCCATTTGATTCTAACCATTTGCTAAAATATCTCCTAACAAACTGTTATAAGCTTATTATAATATTACCCCTTTATTGCTCCTAGGGTCATAACAATTTTCCCCTCCTTGAGAGAGTTATTATCCCCAAGAACTTGCAGCAAGTAGCCATTGCTCTTCATCCAATTCTAGCCTTCTCTATTTGGTTCGTCCTTATTTCTTTCTTTCTCCTTCTAGGTCTTTTCTTCTTCATTCTTAGGTTCTCATCAACTGGAACAAAAATGATGATTATTGCAGTCACGGCTGCATTTATCTCCAAGTAACATACCATTTCCCTTGGGTTTGCAATAGCTACCAAATTAAGATTGTTGGTACCCATTGTCTGAGGATTCAATATGATGCCAAAACCTGTCAATATGTCCACATTAAGCGCCTTTAATGAATTTAGCTGCTCCCTACCGTAGGTAGCTGAAACCTGCAACCCTACAACCCTTAAACGACGATCATTCTGAAACTCACACATTCGACCAGTTACCACATATGTTCCCCTCTTCTCATCATCTTCAATGTTGGTTGTTTTGAACCCAGAGGGTTGACTAACTAGTTCTCCCGCCATCTGTTTATCCGTCAATGCAATAGACAAGTATTTAGATTTGCCAACTGGAGGAAGAACCAACGTAGTTGCGGGAATTTCGTTCCCTTCTGCAAAACCTATGACTTCTTCACCTATCTCCCTTAGCTTTCCCCCAGCTACAACTGACTTCCAAAATTCCTTGCCACTTTGAATTTGGTGCTGGTGGAGAGAACTTTTTCCAGGGTCATAACTCGTAGAAGATTTCCCTTGTCTGAAAGATAAATCAACATCTCTCTTTTTAGCAAGTGTGTCCCGCTCCCCTGAAATCCCTGCTTTAGTTACCTCTATTACCATTAGCACTGACAACAGGTTCGCACCTTCTGCAATTTGGCTTGCCCTTTCTGAAATGACAGCAACACCACCATATTGTTCAATGCTAGAGCCTTTTATGTTGGTGGTAAGATATTCTCCAACTATTGCTGTCTCCACCTTCTCACTGCCCATTTTAAGCCAATCTAAAGAATCCTTAGCTTTCAGTAGGTCCAAAATTGGAGGAAGGATTCCAGCCCCAATATCTGTGTAGATTAATGGTCCTTCAGTCAGATTTTCCTGATCCAATGCTATTCCATTTCCCACAAACTTCTGATTCGGAACACCACCAAATCCTTAAGCCCATGCACTAGCCAACGGGGGTAACAAGTTGGCATCTTCCTTGTCAATTTCGCCTAAACTGGTATACTTCTTCCACTCCGCCTTGGAGGTAAGCAGTGAATCAATTTCCCTCCATCTTGACTTCTCTTTCAGCTGCTCCATTTTAAGGAATTCATCTGGGTTAAAACTTCCACGATAATTATCGAAGAATTCAGCAGAAAAGTTGTAGGAATACTTCTTAGTCAGTATCATCGCAAACTCCTGCAACTGCTCGTGTAACATACAATCGAATTCTTTGCACGCTCCATGTATCCCACTGCTTGTTTCCTTATCAACTTGGCTAGACTCATTATACAACTTTTCCCATGCCTGATTCTTCTAACTAAACTGCTCATGATTCTTGTTATTTCCAACTAAAAATGCATCCTTCTTCTGCTGGCATTGAGGCTCTGACTGTCTCATGTGTGCACTGTGATAGGATACCAGATAGAATTCCAATAGCAATCAAATAGCAATAGTTTCCAATACTTTTCAGCAAGAAAACAAGAATAAACCAGGGCATTCGAGAGGCCCTTAACTCTCCCAATTCTTCTATCAAAAACCAGCTACCCTCTCTCTCTTCTTCTTAGCTACTTATACCTCTCCTCTACTCCTCTCTAACCGAATTCCCTTGCACATGCAGATTATTCCCTTAGCCTATGGATTACAAAACTACCCCCCATGCACATATGCTGGTTGTAACAACTTGCATGTGCTAATTCCCTATTCTAACCTTCATGCATGCTGCTGTTTGTGATGTCTTTGGTAGGTCCGGTACACCGGTGGCCTATCATTACTCCCCTCAAGGTGAGACTCCCTCCAAATTACCAGTTTTCCATATTATTTGTTAGCCCAGATTTTTAAGATCAGAAGTAAATGGCGCATAGCGATAAAGATAAAACCATTGCCAAGAACAAACCCCTTTAGGATAGTAGTGCCTAACCCAACATAGGCCTTCTGTGTACCTCAAAACATCTTTCTGTATCATCTCAAGCTCCTTGGGAGTTTTGACCCCAAACTTTTCTTCATAATATCTCTCTTTCCATCCTGGCTCCCCTAATTTGACCTTGTTTTCCTTGGAATTTTCAGAGTTGAAAACGCCAGGACTCTCTCGAAGCAACTCCTTCAGTTTTGTTTTCAAGTCTTCCTTATTTTCATGTGCCTCACTTTCTAGATCATTCTCTGCTTCTATAATAGCAACACCCAAAGTGGACCCAAATGACATGCGTGCAACTTTCTGTGCTCTTAGACCATTATGTAGTCCAGTTTGAAATGGTGAAGGTGAAGGACCTGACGCAAGACGAGAGCCATGATATCGAGCAACAGGGATGACAAAATCAGGTTTAACTTGAGGTTCTATATAGTCAGATATGCACTGGAACACCTCATTAAAAATGGTAGGAGATGGTTGGACCCTTGATGGCGCCCCAATCATCGGTACGATGCCCTTCTTGGATGTTACCAGATCTGCTGTCCTTGACATCAGATTCCTCGATCTTCTTCCTCGGCTGCTTAAATGCCTTGGCTGCTTCCCGTCTCGTCTTGAACTGGACGAAGCTGTAGCCCTTGGTCTTACCCATGACCCGATCGAAGATGACGTTGTAGCCCTCAATCTCGCCGTATGACTCGAAGGCAGGGACTAAGGTTTCTCGCGTTGTGCCCCATGCGAGGTCGTAGACGACGAGTTTGTGACGAGATATGTCGCGATTCGCGGCATCGCGGAGGCGAGTGAAGAGGAAAGCGTCGGGCACGGCGGCGCCGACAAGGAAGTTAATCCGCTAGTACTTGGTGTAGGGCTCGAGAAGTTTCTGGATCTTCTCGGGCTTGGTCTCACCGGAGGAGGAATTATCGTTGGCGTCCGAATCAGACTAAATTGGCATCGCGGTGTCTTTGGTTGGGACTGGAGCTTGGTATTTTTGAATCTTCTTCTTCTTCTTGCGTTTCTTCTTGACGCTTTTGCTGTCACCTTGTGGTTGTCTAATCATCGGCTTTCCCTTCTTCGCCTTCCCCTTCTTCACCATTGCTTAAGCAGAGATGCGATGGCAGTGTCCTATGGCTTCGTCTTTCAGGTTTGCTTTCTTACCCACACGAATCTCTCTTCGTCTCCTTCGCTCCCACTGGGCCCATGGAAGTGCAGCACCCTCCAAACATAGTGTTGTTGTGTCCGTCTTCTCCTCGTCAGCCAACACTGCAACTCCCAACTCCTCACCCGTCGCCTTAGCGACAGCCGGAGGCTAGTGTGATGAGGTGGGGCTGGGCATCACCCATTTTTGTGCCATCATCGGAGGAGGCAATATCACTACCCACTGGTGATTCGAAATTGGGGACGAAAGGGCCTGACCTTTGTTTGGGCCGGGTCCAAAAAAGCTTCCACGAATCACCAGATTCATCTCCTCAATTGGTTGGGCTAGGTCCATCATCTGCTCCAGCCCAATTGACCTCGATGCCCTCATCTCGGCTCGGATGACCGGCTCCATTCCATTGATAAAGTGGCCCTCCAGCAACGCCTTTGGCATGCCTGTGAGCGGTGAGGTCAGAGTCTCGAAGCCAAGGCAGTAGTCCTTGACGGACCCCCACTGTTGAAGAGCAAGGACCCTTTCTTCCACCGTGCTTCCTGCGCGGGCCTGAACCTATTCCTCAACATTGCCTTGAGCTCCTCCTAGCTCCTCACCTGTTGTTGTCTTTGCTCCCACTGTAACCAAGAAAGAGTAGCTCCTTCAAAACAAAGAGCCGCTGAGTCCAGCTTCTC
The DNA here is from genome assembly GCF_014633365.1 of Diospyros lotus. Taxonomy (NCBI): domain Eukaryota; kingdom Viridiplantae; phylum Streptophyta; class Magnoliopsida; order Ericales; family Ebenaceae; genus Diospyros; species Diospyros lotus. The sequence goes on along the minus strand of NC_068342.1, from coordinate 42,608,068 downwards.
CGCATCGGACAACTGGTTCACAATGAAGTAGCGCTCCGCCCTAAAGATCCAGCCATCTGGATCATCTCCCTCGAAGATGGGTATTTCCAGGCGTCTCCCATGGTACTGCTGCCTTCCATCACCATCGACCCAGTTGCCCCCTTTGTCACTTCTCCCTCCAGCTACCGGCGTTCCCTTCCTTGACAAGGGCGAACCCGCAGGTTGGTCTTCCTCATCTCGCTTCCCCTTCCTCCCTTTCTCCCGGTCTTCCCATCTCTCCTCGTTCTTCCTCTCCCGTTCTTGCTCTTCCCACCTCGTTCTCATCCAAGCGAATCGTTCCAGCAAGCTCGCTGCCTTCTTCCCCATCGATTGAACCATTGGCATCAAGTTCCCGTTGCATGCCTTCCATCCTCCCTTCCAATTTCCCTACTCGGTCTGTCAAGTTCACCATTAGGATCGTTGACGCTCTGATACCAAATTGATAGGATACCAGATAGAATTCCAATAGCAATCAAATATCAATAGTTTCCAATACTTTTCAGCAAGAAAACAAGAATAAACTAGGGCATTCAAGAGGCCTTTAACTCTCCCAATTCTTCTATCAAAAACCAGCTAACCGAATTCCCTTGCACATGCAGATTATTCCCTTAGCCTATGGATTACAAAACTACCCCCCATGTGCACATGCTGGTTGTAACAACTTGCATGTGCTAATTCCCTATTCTAACCTTCATGCATGCTGCTGTTTGTGGTGTCTTTGGTAGGTCTGGTACACCAGTGGCCTATCACACTACTTCCTAAGGCTTCACAAGCAGGACATCCCATTGAAAATGCAACATCCTTCTGCTGCAATTGAGGCTCCAATGGTCTCCTATGTGCACTGCTCCCCTTAGTCGACTTTTCACAAACGACATACTTCAAAGACTAAGGAGTAGGAGTTCTGTACATCCTTCTGTTGCTATCTGAAATTTTCGTTAAACCTAACTGCAACTTCTGAGCCAAGAGTTACTTCTCCCCTTCGGTTATGATCGGCAATCGAACTCGTTGGAATATTTTGCTTCGCCTCACTAAACACACCTGCAACAACCTCGAAAAAATCAGTCGTAAATCAACTTGCTCTTCCGCTTCTATGAATTGTCGGATTTTCCTTCGAGGACGTCTTGTCTGCTCAACCACAATCTTTGACCAACACTTACTGAATTTCAAACCAAGAGTCACCAAAGGCATTGTCAGAACCAATTGGCCAAGTCGGCTCCAGCACAACCTCCCGAATGGATCGACTCTATTATTCAATCCATTCTTTGTTGTGCCCAGGATTGCTTCCTACGATCCTTTCCGTTCCACAACCAATTCACCTATCAGTGTCGTCAACTTGGACGGAATTCCTTCACTCGTCGTCCACTCCAATTGCGAATCGTCCTAGCTGTCTCGTCTTGGATTCTAGACAAGATGACCAGAGTCTTAGCCGTGAGCCAATCCCTTACTTCTCCTTCAGATCCTAGCCGACACTTCTTTCCTTGTGCATCAGAATCAATTCCGAGATTCAATGGCTGTCTTTGTCTTCAAAACTCGGACAGGAGTGCCCAAAGTTTACAGGCGACTATCGCCTCACATCAGCCCAGGAGAATCGCTCACCCAATGACCGTCTAAGGAGTGTCGAAAGTCACCTGAATTTAGTGCCTCTGATCTGCAACTGAATTATTGATCAGAACCGACTAACATGATGGATCATCAACCTCCAGACTTGCTTGCGATTTGCACACGATCGCTACAAATTCTAGGTTGTTCGGACCTACATCCACTTCTCGCCTTGGTTGATGGTTACAACTTCCTAAATCATAGCCGAGAGACCAACCAAGCTCGCTGGCATGTTTGAACTCGCCAATTCCGTTGAATCTCCAGACCCTAGTTTAATCATTGAAATTGATTTAAGTAGCCTTCAAATCAAATTGGAACCACAACCAAGAATCGTTAGCTCTAATACCAGTTTGTTATATACCTAGGGTTGGATTAGCAATCAGAAGGATTCGATTGAATAGAACTGAGAACATAATGATTGGAGAGGGAAATGTGATAGAAATGGGGGAAGAAATTAGAGGGAAATGAGGGAGAATTGTAGAAGGGAACGAGGGGGAGAATGAGAGAGAATTCTAGAGAGAAAAATATAAGAGATTCAATATCATTCCAAAACATGAAAATCCCATTCGTTTACAGTAGCCCTTTATATAGGCTTATTTGGCTACTAGCTGAATGCATAACAACCCCCATGTGATTCTAACCACTTGCTAAAATAGATCCTAAGAAACTATTATAAGCCTATTACAATATTATCCCTTTATTGCTCCTATGGTCATGACACCGAACACTGCCTCAAAGGGGCTTCTCTTGATAGCACTATGGAAACAAGAGTTGTACCACCATTGAGCCAGTGGTAGCCACCTGTTCCAACTCTTCGGTTTAGTAAAACACATGCACCTTAGGTAGGCTTCAAGACATTAGTTAACCCTTTTCGTGTGGCCATCGATTTGAGGGTGCTAAGCAGTGGACATCTGTAACCCTACTCCCAGCTTCTTGAACAATTCTTGCCAGAAATTGCTAGTAAAAATTGTCCCTGATAGATACTATTGTCTTATGGACCCCATGTAGCTTTACCATTGAATCCAGGAACACCCTAGCCACCTCTTGGGTTGAGAAGGGATGTATGAGACTGAGGAAATGCCCAAATTTTGTCAGTTTGTCTACCACTACTAAAATCATGTCCTTGCCTTCAGATTTGGGTAAACCCTCCACAAAATCCATGGGGACCCCTTCCCATGCCTATTCTAGAACCTCTAGGGCTGCAACATGTCAGGATATGGCACTTGCTCGTGTTTACATCTTTGGCACGTCTCACACACCAGAACAAACTCTACCACATCCTTCTTCTGTTTTGGCCAAAAAAACAGTTGCCTAACCTTGTGATAGGTGGCCCTGATCCTTGAATGACCCCCTAAGGGTGAGCAATGTAGGGACTTCAATATCTTCTCTTTCAACCCCTTATCATCTCCCACAACCAGCCTTCCTTGAAATCTAATGAGGCCATCATATATTGAGTATCCTCTCTCCCCTGCATTTTGAACTGCCAGTTTGGGTAAGATTTCTTTCACCCACTCAGTTTGCTCATAAATTTGCACCACTTCTTTCATCCATTCTGGTACTACTGCTATGATGGCGTGGCATTAACCCTCTCTGTCACTGCCCTCCCTTCTTGATAGGGCATTAGCCACTAATGTTTTCCTTCCCATTGCGGTAGAATATGGTATAATCTAGTCCCAAGAGCTTAGATACCCCTTTCTTTTGAAGTTGGGACTGCAATATTTGCTGGGATAAGAATATGAGGCTCTTGTGATCTGTTAATTACAAAGGAGTTACCCTCTAGATAATGGCTCCATTTGTCCACTGCCTTCAACACTGCCAACAACTCCTCCTCGTACACACTCCACCCCAAATGCTTAGGTCCCAAGGCTTGACTGATGTAAGCAATAGGCCTCCTCTCCTGCATTAGGACTGCCCCTATCCCTTTGTCACAAGCATCCGTCTCCATTGTGAACTGTTTGGAAAAGTTCGGTAGGGCTAATATGGGGGCTTGTGTTATAGCCTTCTTGAGGGTCAAGAAGGCTACTTTAGCTTGAGGATTCCAATGGAAACCTTCTTTCTTCAATAGGTCCGTTAAAGCCTTGCTAATCACCCCATAATGCCTTATAAATTTTCGGTTGTAGCTTGTCAATCCTAGAAAGCCTCTAAGCTCCCTTACAGATAGAGGCCTTGGCCCCTCCACCATTGTTGTGACCTTGCTGGGGTCAGTTTTAACTCCTTCCCCTGAGATAATATGCCCCAAATATCCCACCTCATTCTTGGCAAAAAAACACTTAGATAGGTTGACATACAATTGATTCGTTTTAAGGACTTCAAATGTTGTTTTAAGGTGGGTTATGTGTTGTTCAAGGCTTGGATTGTAGATTAGTATATCGTCAAAAAAGACTAGGATGAACTTTTGGAGGAAAGGGGCAAAAATCTGGTTCATGAGTGCTTGAAAGGTGGCAGGAGTGTTTGTAAGGCCACAAGACATGACTACAAATTCATATAAGCCTTGGTGGGTTCGAAAGGCTGCTTTGGGGATATATGTGGGCTTTGTTAAAGGACGGAAAAATAATTCTTCAATCTTATTCAAATCAATGGGATACATGCTAATATATAAACAATCTTCCTACTAAGTTAGGAAGTTTCTAAAAAACTAGACAAGAAAGTCTCTAAATCTATTTTGGAAACTATACAACTTAGGATACCACTCAAAGATAGAAAGATACAACAATATTTATAACATACATTCCTATTCTAGAAAAAGGAAAAGACATTAATCCCAATCTTGCTCTGATTGATTGACACAAATTGTTGATAGGCTTCATCCGGATTTGGTGGTATCCGGATCGAAGGTCTAGCTTGGAGAAAATCTTGGCTCCTGCCAATTCATCCAACAAGTCATCTATAAGAGGAATGGAGAATTTGTTCTTGATGGCGTGAGAATTGAGTTGACGATAGTCAACATAAAATCTCCAAGAGCCATATTTCTTTTTTACCAACACAGGAGATGCAAAAGAGCTTTGGCTTGGTTCAATGAATGAAGTGGCCAGTATGTTGGAAATTTGTTTTTCAATCTCAGCCTTTTGGGTGGGTGAATAGTGGTTGGCCCCAATATTTACTGGGGTAGTTTAGGGCTTAAGGGGAATGGCATGGTTCAGAGATCTTTGGGGTGGTAAGGAGTTAGGCTCTTTGAACAAGTCCTTATACCTATCCGAAACTAAATTCAAGCCATCTATGGTAGTTACCTGAGAATAGGTTGAATGGAATCCCCTCTTCTCACACGGTTGAGGCCCCATCTCTCATCCTTTGGTTCTTCCCTTTCCATAGCCTAGATTGAATAGAGCTGTGTGATCCCCCCCGCCCCCCCCTCCCCCTTTTTTTTTTCTTGCAATAGCTTATGCAACTTATTCCCTTTAATCATCTTACACTTCCCCTGTTCCAGGCTGCCAGCCTATGTGAGTTTCTTACCCTCTATTTCCACAGTCACCTCTAGCTTGTTGAAGTTACAGGTGAGTGGATTGGATGAGGACTCCAGTCCACTCCAAGGACAATATCGCAGCCCCCTAACTCAAGGATCCTCAAGTTAGCCCTGAACTCATAGCCATGCATCACCCATTTTGAAATCAACGCACTTACAATGGCTGTACATCTTGTGCCCATTGGCCATGGCCACTGAAAGTGGGGTGGTGTGGGTAAGTCTACATTTCAACTCACTAGCAATAGCTTCATTCAAGAAGTTGTGAGTGTTGCCACTGTCGATCAACACCATCAACCTCTTCCTCCCAACTTGTCCCACAACCTTGATAATCTTCCCAGTAGGACCTCCCCTTAGAGCACGAAAGGAGATTTCTCCCTCTTATTGTCCTTGATCCTCCTCACATGCATCCTTTGTCTCCTTACTTTTTTCTTCCTGTTTCTCTTCCCCAATGTGTTCCTCTTACTCCCCATCTTCTCCTTCTATATCGAGCAAGTGCCTCCTGCATTGATGGTCGGGGCCGTATTTGTCGCCCGCATTTGAAACATAATCCCAACATTCTCTTTTGTTCCATTGTTGGGGCTCGATTAGCAGGGGCATTAGGACCCCCTTTTGCTTTCCCCGTGGACATAGTAGGCATTAAAGCCTTAGTGTTGCCCCTTGTCAGGTAGCTAGCAGTAGGCATCGCCCTTGGCACCGATTTGTTCCTCTTGTAAATAGCCTCTAGCGTTAATTCCTATAACCTTGCCTTCTCCGCTGCCTCTCTCACCGTGGTTGGCAACAATATTTTTACCATGGACCTTAACTCATCCTTTAGGCCATTAATGAAACTTGGAACAAAATATTGATCTGTAAGAGTGGGTTGAGCACTCCACATCAATGCCCCAACTCCTCAAATTTCTCCTGGTACTCAGTGACCATTCCCTTTTGTTTAAGTTTGTTGAATTCCTCAATGACATTGGTCATGTTCCATTCTCCAAATATAACACATAATTCTTCTGTGAAATTAATCCACTTCGCCCCCATGCCCCTAGATTTGGACCATCCTTGGTACCAACAATCGGCCGCATCATTAAGATATGCCGTAGCCAAGGTGATCCTCTGATTCTCCGGTATGTGATAGAATTGAAAATACCTCTTACACTTTTGGATCCACCAACGTGGTTTGGATCCTTCAAACATAAGTATCTCTAGCCTCGATAGGGGGCCTTGGCTAGATCTAGAGGAGTTCAATTCTCTTACTTGATCATTCACCTCTTCGAAGTGTGAATTTCCCGCCTTTGAAGCTCCCTGTGGCCTAGGCAGAATGCCTGGTCCCGATGACCCCATCTCCGATGCTGCTCGAGGAGGGAATTCCGGTGGCAATTGGAATTGGGGGAGTGTAGATAGCATGTTAATCACGTTGCAAATCTGCTGATCCATAGACTCCCTCATAACTCCGTCATGGGAAGCCACCATATCCTCTCGTAGCTCCTCACGAATTCTACGCATTTCTTCCCTATTCTGCGTCACCACGTCCTAAGTTTGGGTGCGCCCAACCTTCGTTGCCTCCATCCTATTCTCCAATTGCTTTAGTCTAGTGTCTTCTACCATTTTTCCAGACTTCGCCTAAATCGTGATCTCGCCCAATTCCGTTCTACCGTCACCAGATCACAGTCGAGGATGACCAGCTCTGATACCAATTGTCAAGTCTCGAGAGGAAGACTTAAATTCAAGAATGTTTAAGAAGAGAGAAAGGGAGACAGAGGAGAAGAACATAGAGAGAATTTGGAGAGAGAGAGAGTTTAGAGGGAAATAATTCAATTCACATTCAATAATGAATTCCCATCCTCCTGCGTGAGAGTGTTTTATAGGCTGTTCCCAGTGGTAACATTCAAACCGAGGGTATTTTGGGAAGACTACTGTTATAGAATCGATTAGCTCTCGCCAATACAACTAAAATTTCAAAAACAAAAATTACAATGCAACCCATGGGTTGTGACACTATGATCAAGATAATGGCTGTAGCTGTATAGTTTTGTTACATTTTTGGTTCTTGTTTTGCTTGTCTTCCCAATTCCACCTCTTCATAGGTTGAAGAGAAATTTGAATTTTGGTTAGCGTGTAGGACATCTTTTAGAAACTTATGTTGAATTGTACCTTCACTTTTGTTGTTTGATTTTAACTAAGCATGTTGACATGATTATAACATGGTTTTGGCACCATCAGTTATGGAAAAACAATTCAAGTTGCATGTCCGTTTTCCCTATGGCAACTGCAGGTGACATCATGCAAGTTGTGGCGGCAAGTTGGAGAATCATTCAAACCCCCAAAGTAAGGAGTACCTAAATTGAGTGTTAAACTATATTTGATTCTAGTTTAAGTGACTTAAAAGGAAGTGATATTTGTCTTTCTGTGTCAGTTTTTAAGATTTTAACAATGCTTTTATATGTGTAGTGTTATTGTTTACTTGGATAATTTTTATGACATCATCTTGTGCCCAGTATATGTATAAATTGTTAAGATGCTAGCTTTGAACTTATGGTTGGTAGAAGTATGGTGCAGCACTTTGTGTTCCAAATATGAAATCATAACCACTGGTTTGTTGTCACCTTGAAATGAAACTGAAATTAGGAAAAGTTTAGAATATTTGTCTAGTATAGATTGACCCAAGGACAGAATGTTGAAACCCTTAAAAAGGAGGCAATTCTTGATTGGTGAATAAAACTTGTTGGAAATCACAATTATAGAAAAAGAAAAACTATAGAAGAAAGGAGGGCAATTATCATCATGCAATTTTCCTCATATGGACAGTTATTTTTGTCAGCAAAGAAAAAAAGAAAAATACTGAACAAATTTTCTTGTTATAGATGTTTCTAATCTCTTCTGGTGTGGACTTCAGCAGTGGTTGTTCAATGACTTATCCAAATCTTCTGTTTCCATCTTTGAATCTTGATATTTGAGAGTTCCACATATTTGATATTTGTACTCTGTTTTATAGTAAATCAAACATCCAATGTTTTTTGCATTCCCCTCCTTTTTCATTGTTTCACTTTTCACCTTAAAGAGTTACTGTATAGATAACTCAAAAGTTGAAATTTAAAGTGGAATCTTGCTAATGGCTGTCGTAACAAAAAAGGTTAAAGCATTACCTTGAGCAAGTGAAAATGAAAATTTTTGCATCTGTTAACAATCAAACTTAAAACATGTTAAAATAGTCTTAATTCTTTTCATAGACATGAGCAAGAGACACATTTGTGTATTGTTACCAAGCAAGCCCCTTACTTCCATCTATGGATCAACTTTCTATGCTCTTCCTTCACTCTTTTTATTGACAGCGATTATAACTTATTTTATTTTATTTTATTTTAATTGAAGTATGGGCCTAAGTTTTGCAATGTTTAATCTTGTGCAGGACCTGCACTACTGTCTCATGGACATTTCGGTGTTTCTATGAAAAGGTTATGCTCAAGTTGCTTTATTATTTCTTCCCTTTTTCATTCTATTCAATTTTTTAAATTTTCATGACTACTATCTTCTCATTGTATTTTGCTCAGGTTGGTTGACTCTAGTTTTGAACTACTTATTCCTATTCAATAATAAGTTATCCTGTGATGTGTTACATGGCATTGAGTCACAAGTTGACACTTATGTCTAGCCATGTGAGTTTGGTGGAGGTGGAATTCTGTGGTCAATTGTGTTCTTGAGAGTAGTTGAATGGTTGGAGCATACATCAGCTAGGTGCTTGGATAGCCATTCTAAGTAGTGTGCTTGACAAAGTCGGTGTTTTTTTATGAGATTGACAGTTGGCCAGGGGTCCGATGCAACTAACAAAATTAGAATTGGAGTGTATTACATTTTGGTAACAACATTGTGTTCCCCTAGTAGGGTAATGTTTTCTCTTGTCAGGTGAGAGATGGCTCAAATGCATATACAAGGGATGTGAGGTATTTGGCTTCCCTTAGTACTAAACAAGTGAGGTGAGTTTTAGTTGACGAGTGATGATTTGGGGTTGGTTATTGTGAAAGAAAATATTACGTGAAGCTGCTGTTTCTAGCTGTTAATATTGTATTTGATGTGTTGTTCTTTAATTATGTTATATTTGTTATTGTATGGTATAGTAGACAATCTTAGTCTTGCACTTATGTTAGCGCCTCTATTATGTTGGTGGTTTAGGCTCTTGCTGAGTATATATAGTCAGCATAGCCTTATTTTATGTTGTCTTTGGATCATTCTTATATTCAAGTAATATTCAAAGCTTTTCTTCCTTTTCCGTTTGTGCCCTAGCCTCTGCCCTTGCTTGTCAATCACATGGTATCAGAGCTGCGACCAAGGTCAATGGCATCCGATACAGATCATAGTGCCTTCTCTTTCCTTCCACTCATTCATCTTCATCTTTGTCCTCTGCCTCACAGTCAGATTTTGCTGCGAATCTGCGATGGCGAAAGCTTTCAGCTACATACCTATTAGGCTTGATCCGAACAACTATATTTTTTGGAAGGCGCAAATTTCAATAACAATTCAAGCATTTGACCTTCAGTCATTCCTCAATAAAGCACTGCCTCTAGCTAAGTACGTGACAGATCCTAATGCTGGCGAAGATGGAGCGCCTATGATGAATCCAAAATTTTTGAGTTGGATGCGATCGGATTAGCTGCTGCTTGGGTGGCTTTTCTCAACAATTGACAAGGAAGTCTTGACGCAGGTGATTCATTGCAAATCATCTGTCGAGCTATGGTTGTCACTTGAAAATTTATACTCTTGTCAAACAATTGCCAAGTCTTTTCATTTGAAGCAGTAGCTTAGGCCAGTTAAGAAAGATTCCTTTCTATAAATGACTACATTCTTAAGATCAAGACTATAGGCCGCTCGCTTGCTGCCATAGGAGAGCCTCTAAGTGATAAGGATTTGCTTCTTGCAATCCTCAATGGATTGGATTATGAATATGAGACGGTAGCCAGTCTTATCACCTACCAAATGGACAATATAGATCTTGAGAAGGTCTAGTACTTATTACTGATGCATGAGCAAAGATTAAATTCTAAGAATTTGGCACATACTTCATCTGTCAATGTTGAGTCAATTATGCCATATTCTATCCATGTAAATATGACTGCATACACACTGAGGAGTTTTGGAAATTCGGTGCATAATAGAGAAGGTTTGCTCCAAATAGAGGTGGTTTTGTAAATCGAGGGGGAAGAGATAGAGGTAGACAATCGAAAAAGAGGATTTATTGTCAGCTTTGTGGCAAGCCAAAGCACTTTGTTGATAGGTGTTTTCATCGGTTTGATAGAAACTTTCAGCGAAATTCTGTTCCTATGTCTAGTCCAAATTTTGGAAGGCCTCCAATGGTTTCCCAATCAGATTCGCAAGCGTTTCTAGTCTCTCTTAGTGATTCTAACGAGGCCTACATGAGTGATCTAGGTTATGTCCAAGGAACTCATTATAATAATTTTTCTCAGCCTATTGATAATAAATCTTTGTCACAACCTTCTTTAACAGATTCGGCTTGATTTGTTGACTCCGGAGCTACAAATCACTTAATCTCAATCCGTAGCAATCTCTCTCTTCATGCTCCTTACAACAGTAGTGATAAAGTCTCCGTTGCTAATGGTAAGAAACTCATTATCTCTAATGTTGGTCTTGGACATTTGTATACTCAAACCAAACCTATTTCCACTATTTCTTTGCCAAATGTTTTGCATGTTCCTAACATGAAAAAGAATCTAATTAGTGTTGTTGAATCTAGGATCGGATTTCTCACAATAAAACACTCTCTCACACTCAAATATCTTACCCGATAGAACTAGAAACACAAAAGAAATGCAAACAGAACAAATAGAAAACAATAACAGAAATAAGAGAGTCAAGAACTTATCCTGGTTCAGGCATGAAAATGCCCTACATCCAAACTGCCGAAGACTTCAGAAAATCCACTAGAACAGAGTTCAAGATTACAGCAATTCCCTCTCTCTCTTACACCTAGCTATGAATCAATAGCCTCACCTCTAAAGAATACCAAGGACTGAGCCTTAGCTCTCTCTCTATTCTCTAGAACTTGCGCAAGACAGAAGACAAATGAATGAATCGCTGAACTCTCATAATACCCGAGAACCTACCTGCCTCTATTTATAAGATATGGAGGCGGTTGCAACATAAGGACTGAAATGCAATAAAAGGAAATACAAGGCTTACTCGGAAATAACTTGAGAGAAGATATTTCCTTATATTCTAAACACATAAAACATAAGAATACAATCATTTCCCAACAGACAATTCTGCCCTTTACTGAGACTAACAGCTAGACTAAAACAAATTCTAACAAGTGTCTCACAACTTACAATAGACCATGACCTTGTTGATGAATGTAATTGTAGCTCTTGTTTGATTAAGGACAAAAGTACCGAGAAAGTGCTACTCAAATGATGTCTTAAGGATGGGCTTTATCAACTAAGTTCAGCACTTGATCTTGTTGTTTCCAGTGCTCCAGCCCAGCCTATCGAGTCTAACTCTGTTGCTAGTAGTATATCTTTGTTAGAATGTAATGTTTTTCCTATAAATAAATGTAAGGGACAACTTTCATTTTGTCATGGACAGCTTTCATTTTTCCTAGTGTTCATATAGCACAAAATGAAAGGATGTATCGTCAATGGCATGCCAAGCTTGGGCATCCATCATCTAATATACTGCATTTGATTCTTAATAAAATTCATCTTCCTTGTTCTCATTCCAATATTTCCTTTTGTGATTCGTGTAAGATTGGAAAACTTCGTCTAACTTCCTTTTGCTGATTGTCCAATTACAGTAAAGAAACCTCTTCAATTGATTTACTCAAGTTTGTGGGGTCCTTCTCCTACTTTGTCTATTGAAGGACATTGGTATTTTATCATCTTTGTGGATGCCTATACAGGATATACATGGCTATACCCCTTAAAACTTAAATTAGATGTCCTGTCCACATTTATAACCTTTCATAAACTTGCTAAAGTTTAGTTCCAAACCAAACTAAAGGCCTTACAAGCAGACAATGTGGAGGGTTTAAGGTGTTTTTACCCTATCTTCATAGCTCTGGCATACAACCACGTTTTACTTGTCCTTATACTCACCAACAAAATGGTGTTGTCGAGAGGAAACATAGGCACATAGCAGAAATGGGGCTTACTTTGTTGTCTCATGCCAACATGCCATTAAAATTTTGGGTTGAAACTTTCCAAACAGCTATCCATATTATCAATTTGCTTCCCTCCTCTTCTCTCAGATTTGAAATACCTTTTGAACTTCTCTATCACAAGCAGCCTAATTATCTAATGCTGCAACCTTTTGGCTGTGCTTGCTTTCCTTACCTACGCCCTTATAACAAGCACAAGTTTGCCTTTCATTTAACCAAGTGCATTTTCATTAGGTATAGTCATGTACAAGTAGGTTATAAATGTTTGCATCCTTCTGGTCGAATTTATATCTCTCGACACATGCAATTTAATCCAGATGAGTTTCCATTCAATCGTTTATTCTCTTCTCCTACTACTTCTCAGCCCTGTACAAATGGATTTTCAACTCTCTTTTTCGAGTCTCTTTCTACTCCTACTTCTTCTACAGTAGCACGACCCATGTCTTCTTCCTTATCAAACACTACTTCCTCACAATCCACAGATTCTTCCTCTATTAATTCTCCTACTACTGCTGCCATTCCTGAGCCTTGTTCTAGACCTGCAACTCGTATCGCTAAACATACAGTTGTACCTCTTCCTTCTATTCATCCTATGCTTACTAGGTCCAAGGCCAAGCAGCTTCAGTTTACCTCTCATGCCCTAACAAGTTCTCTAGTGCCTAGTTCTGTTCATGAGGCCTTTTTAGACTCACAATGGGTTAAGGCTATGGAGGAAGACTTCACAACCTTGTAGCATAATCACACTTGGGATTTGGTTCCATTTTCTGAGGATATGAACCTCATTGGCTGCAGGTGGGTGTATAAGATTAAGTATAATCCTAATGGGACAGTGCTTAAGCACAAGGCTAGGTTGGTAGCCAAGGGTTTTCTTCAAACACCAGGAGTTGATTATGCTAAGACTTTCTGTCCAATTATTACAGCTCCAACTATTTGAGTTCTATTCATCGTAGCTGTTACCTTTGGTTGGGACATACAACAAGTAGATGTTAATAATGCCTTTTTGAATGGAGATTTGACTGAGAAAATTTATGTCTCAGCCCGAGGGGTTTATTGATGCTCGGTATCCCTCACATGTGTGTAAGCTAAGCAAATCACTCTATGGCCTTAAATAGGCGCCTTGAGCCTAGTACACTAAGTTGAGAGTTGCTTTGTAGTCATGGGGATTTGTAAGGGCTGTGTCTGATGCCTTACTGTTCATTAAAGGTATTTCTCAGTTTGTGCTAGTTGTATTGGTGTATGTTGATGATATATTGGTCACCGGTTTTGATTCTACAACCCTTGGAGCTTTTATTCATGATTTGGACACAAATTTTGCTCTAAAAACTCTAGGAACTTTTCATTACTTTCTAGGCTTTGAAGCTCACAAAAATCACACTGGAATTTATCTTATAGTCTAAATATGCTTTGGATTTGTTGAAGAAGGCAGGTATGCAAGACTGTAAACCATGTGATACCCCTATGAATTCTGTTGTGTCCTTAACTGATGAGGGTGATTCCTTTGACAATCCATCTCTATACCGTACCATCATTGTCTCCTTGTAATATTTGACCTACACTAGGCTAGATATATCTTTTGCAGTCAATAAACTCGGTCAATTTTATCCTCTCCTAAACAACAGCATTGGATAGCTTGTAAGAAGTTGCTTAGGTATCTCAAGGGTATCCTTGGTCTTGGCCTATTTTTCTCACCAGCACCTATTGATTTACCATTGATTGTATATACCGATGCGGATCATGCTGATTGTAAGGTTAACAGGCGGTCTACTAGTAGTGTTTGTGTGTTTCTTGGGCACAATTTGATAGTTTGGAGTTCAAGGAAGCAAACAATGGTTGCTCGGTTAGTTGGAGAGGTTGAATATAGGGCTATTACTCAAGGGGTGACTGAAATATTATGGCTGAAGTCTTTGTTTTCAGAGATGGGGTATCAGTGTAGTCAAACACCAATAGCGTGGAGTGATAATATGGCTGTTAAAAGTATTACTAAAAATCTGGTGTTTCATTCTCGCACTAAACATATTGAGATTGATGTACACTTTGTGCGAGAAAAGGTTGAAAATGGTGAGGTTGAAATTCGGTATGTGCCTACTATACATCAGTTAGCTGACATCTTCACTAAGGGATTGCCAAGGAACATGTTTCGGTGTTTGTGTGATGGACTCAATCTAAAGGTATCACCTATTCAAGCAGCCTTAGCTTCTCAAGCATTTACAGAAAAACAACTGGTCAGAAGGGAGTCTCAATTGAGGGGGAATGTGAAAGAAAATATTACATGAAGCTATTGTTTCTAGCTGTTAATATTGTATTTGATGTGTTGTTCTTTAATTATGTTATATTTGTTGTTGTATGTTGTAGTAGACAATCTTAGTCTTGCACTTATGTTAGCGCCTCTGTTATGTCAATGGTTTAGGCTCTTGCTGAGTATATATAATCAGCATAGCCTTATTTTATGTTGTCTTTGGATCATTCTTATATTCGAGTAATATTCAAAGCTTTTCTTCCTTTTCCGTTTGTGCCCTAGCCTTTGCCCTAGCTCTAAGAGCAGGCTCTAAGAGCATTTTGTAGGCTTCATGAAGGCGTGGCAAGTGGCGCTTAGCTAGTAGTTTCAAGGATGGCTTGGAGGATTGACATTGGGAATTACCTTAAAGAGCTAGTTTATGTTTAGTTGCTTATAAATGTTTCTTGTTTTAGTTGTGCTATGCTTGCTAAAAACTTTAAGTGGGCAGCATTGCATTATTGGAAGGGTGCTATATCTTGCAAGTGATATTCAAATTGATTAGCTCAGCTTGCTACTTGTAATGCAAGAGCACATAAATCACTGGAGGGCTTCTGCCTAGCACATGACAGCAGATTGTGCATCTTAGGACATGCGGAGCTTAGCATTTGTAACTTGTAATGTGTTTCTTTCTTTTGAATGCCAACTCTAGGTTTGGTTGCAGTGTGTATTAGTTATCAGTGTGCATTTACATAACCATTGCCATGATTTCAATTGGAGCCTTAAAGCCTGGAGATGCAAGGATTAGCACACTACACAGTATTTGGTATAGTTTGTAATAGGGTGATATTGGGCAAATGAATTTGTATTGTCCAAGTGCTTGAGTATGTAATAAAGTTGGAGATTTGGTACCTTCACAAGCTGTTTGACTGGTCAAGGTGAAACTCGGTTTTATATACTAGTTTTACTTCCAAGTTTGTAACAAACAGGCCTAAAACAGAAGTATACTGTTGGTTATGTATATTATTGGTACAATATTCAGAAACTTGGTTTATTCTGATTTATATGTTGTGCTTAATAGACTTCATTTGATTAGATATGGATCACATATAGAATGATATTAATCAAGGTATATTTTTTGTTGCTAGAAAACTCATGATGTTCTTATTTGTACATTTGAAAGGAAGTTGTCATCTCAAGTACAAGTTTTCCATCCTGCTTGAAATATTTCAACTATGGATATGACATGTTTTAGCCAGTGTTACTCCATCAGTTTGTTCATTCTTCCCTGAGTTTTTGGAGTCTCTAACATTTGCTCTTGTAGGCGTTGCTAGAATATGAAAAACATAAAATGCGTAGTGGTGAGCTTCCATTTACCGATGCTTCCTTTGCAGAGCCTGTGAGTGCTGGTGATCCAGTAAGTTCATACATGTAACTGTGCACTACATATTCTAGGCTCTTTCATGTGTTCAAGAATGAATGTTTTCTTTTATTTGTAGCAAGAATGTTCGTGTTTCTGTTAGTGGTTTTGATCACAATCCCATTACTATATTCAAAAAATGTCCAGGAACTTTGATACTATTTATTTATTAAAAAAAAAAGAAGAAAAGAAAAAAGAACTTTAGATACCACTTGATTTCGGAAAGGAAATTAGACATTGTTTTAATCTATACAAATGCTTAGGTGGTGTTCTCTTTGTGTTTTAATTTTGAGTTTTGAGTTTTGAATTCATTTTCAATTTTGTGTTTTGAGTATCTGTTTTGAAATTTTTAAAAACGCGTTCTTTTTGTCATTTTGAAAAACTGTTTCTTAAAATAGAAAACTGGAAAATGCATTTACTTTAAAATTTTGAGAAAATTTATTTTATAATATTTTGTTAAATAAATTTGATTTAAAATAAATTATAAACATTTATTAATACATTATAAATTTAATTCAAAGACTTTAAACTATAATTCAAGAGATAATTGATAATTTAATTTTAGAAATGAAAGAATGTAATTATAATTACAAAATAACATAACATTATCATAGGTATAATCCAAAAATTTAAAAATATTTAAAAAAAAAATTATATTACATATTTAATTTAATATTTAAATAAAATAAAACAAAAAAATAAAATAAAACAAAATAACAAAAAAATCAAATCGTAGAGAGAGGAGCCACAGCAAGCAGGAAGAAATGAAGAGAGGAGGAAGGAGATGGGGGGCGATCAACGGCGGTGGGTGGTGGAAGGCGCAATGCTAGGGTTTTGGTCAATGGCGGTGGGCAGTGGCGGGCCAGAAGAGAAGAGAAGAGAGGAGGAAGGAGACAAGGGGCGATCAACGGCGGTGTGTGGTGGTGTCGGTTGTGATGTGAGGGTTTGCGATGGGGGCGGTCGACAGCGATGGTCATGGTGTTGTTGGTGGAAGCAATCGGCTGCGATGATGGCGATGGCAGTGGCGGGCCAGAATCTCAAAGAGGAGAAAGGAGACGACAGGCCAGAAGCTCAGCGATGGCGGCGGCGGTGGTGGTCAACGGCCAGAAGAGAAGAGAGGAAAAAATGGAGAAGAGAGGAGAGAAAGGAGAGGTTTGGTCTTTGCAGCGGGTGGGTGGGGGGGGGGTGGTGTTGGATGTGTTTTCTGTGTTTTGGTAGTTTTCAGTGTGTTTTCACTGAAAACACCTTGTTGTTTTGGGCTTTCTTTACAAATTTTTTTCTTGTTTTCAAAAACGCGTTTTTAAAAATAGAAAAGAGAACGTGTTTTCAGTGTTTTGAAAAATTGAAAACTCAAAACGGGTTGAAAACAACAAAGAGTATAGGCCCTTACTTTGCCTCCCACTAGTATTTTAATTTGGTACTGGAGACTCTCATTACTCAAGATCATAAAATATTCTATTGGAAGAGTCTATAACAATAGGGACATGCGACATGCAGGTTTTTGAAATTCCTCCTTTTGTGCTTTTTTAAGAATATTGTAAAACGAATATACTAGGGTGACTGGAGTGATTTGATTAAAATTGAGGCTGCTCCTATTTATCCCAAGTGAAATGTAATTTACCATACTTTGCTATTTCAAGCATTGAAGTTTTAGGTAATGAAATAATTTACAAGTTGAACAGTGTAGGTGATTGGATTTTTTTCAAGTATTTATTTATTTTTTTTTAAGTCTCACATGTATTTATATTTGTTTTTCCTTGATCAGAACAGCACTTTTGGAGTAGGTTTTCAGAGCATTAGCTCTTCCTCTCCTAGTTGGTTTACTCATATCCTGTTCCACTAAAAGATTTAGAAGGGCATTGGCAATGTGTTTGGTACTTAAGTGCCTAAAAGTTACACTAATCCATTTGGCCTTACCTTATGACCTTGGTCAATTTTCCTATCCCTCTTTATCACTCCAAGATAGCATCCCATGCATCGCCTTTTATGAAAGATCCTTTCTGCTTTGAGTGTTATGATGATCTTCTTTCTTTTGTTCTTTTGGAAATCCTTGGAAAGCCCTTACCCTTTTGTTCTCTTGTGCAAAACCATATCATTGGCAAATAGACACCAAAGTAAAGAATTGAGGAGGGGCTAGAAATAGTCATATTCAGTTGAATGAGGCAACGTGCACTGGTGGTTGTGGTGGCTTCTCTACTATATGGAATGGAGCCTCTCAAGGTGGTTGACCTCTGAGGTCTGCTCAATCTGTGCCGAAGAGAATGAGTTCCATTTGCTGAAGGAAGAACTGGAAGGCTGGTGTTAGACCAAGCAGGAGCAACAGCTTTATAGATGAGGAAAATAAAAGCCTTTCTGTGAAGTTTTCTTTCACCTCTCCCTGTTGGTTAGCTGTGTTTTTGTTCCATTTTAGTTGGGATCACTTGGCAACTGCAGAAACAATATATCAAGCCCTAATCCCACTAGGTGTGTCAATACATTTCTAGCTTGCCAATCATTTCTATTTATGGCCATATCTTCCATAAGGCCTTTATAACTTGTATTATGCCTAAGAGTTTCCTTCAAATTTTTTTTTTTTTGAGTCTTTCTCTTACCTCTTTTACTAAAGACTCGTCCTATTCCATCCACTCTCCTCATGGGAGCCTGGATTGATCTTCTTGTCACATGACCAAGACATCTATTACCATGTGTATATTCCTTGGATGCGATTTCATGACTTTTTGTTTAAATTTTTGTTCCCTTTTCTAACCCAAATTGTTATTCAAGCGAAATAACATCTGTGTGAATATTTTATATTTTCTATTACAGTGTGTATGTTCCTTGTTTTGCAAATCTAAATGTGAAAAGCATATGAATATATCCAATACTGCTTATCAAAAAATGAAATATAACAAAATAAGCATCCACTAGAAGGCAAGCCTTGGTAGTGACAGTAATGTTGCTCCTTTGAGATTGTGAGGTCATGGGTTAGCATTGTGGAAACCATCTCTTTGCAAAGTAAGGGTAAGACTGCATACTCCACTGACCCTGCACTCACCCTCACAAAGCAGGGTTCATTGTGCACTTTTTTTTTTTTTAAATAAAACATTCAATAAAGATATATTGCTGGCCATTTTGTTTGATAGGCCAACTTTTAACTGTTTTCCAGGTTGATGCACAATCTTTGATTAATTTTGTTGATGCAGTTACATGAAATTTTCTGTTTTAGTTCTACCCTTCTCAATATTTAGCTAAACTAGGAACAACAATGTAATTAGAGGTTTTGATTCAATTATGCAGTCCAGTGACAAAGTTGACTACAATTTTGACCTTTTAAAGTTATTGTTGTTGGGTAACATATGTACATTCAGTTATTCATGTGCCTTGATGTTAACACTTTCTTGGATCAAGATTTAGTAACTCCGTACTGATTGTGGGCCACATGTAACACCTGTTATTTGCTTACTGTGATGTTAACCAACTTCTGAATATGTGCCTCATATATGTATAACTTAATTTCATGTAACAAAATATTTTCTCCTCCAAATTCATCACTTATGATTTGTATGTTTCAGTTGCTAAAATTTCTTGGCTATCCTTCATGGTAAATTTCCAAATCTAACTAGTAAACGGGCAAGCAAATTGTGATATAAAGGCTTTGTATGACTTCATATCTGATTACACTTTCAAGCTTATTTTATGCAGTCAGGCATGCAGCAAGCATCACGATCTGGCACTGGCCGGGCTAGAAGAGATGCTGCAGCTCGTGCAATGCAGGGTTGGCACTCTCACCGTCTTCTTGGGAATGAAGTTGGGGACCCAATTATAAAGGTTTGTTGAGGAAAACAGAGATATACCCCCTGGAAATATTTCTTGTTGGTTGGTTTGCTATCTGTTTCTTAGTTGTCCCCCTTGGGGCTGAGAAGTGAAACTAATAACAGAGAAAAAAAAAAAAACAGAAAGGTAAAGATGACATGTGGTGTTTTCTTCTCCCTTCATTAATATGATGTTCAACTTTTGTAGGACAAAAACTCTACCTCGACACCAAAACGTGAAAGGCAGCTTAAAAATATTGGTATAATTTCTCAACTTAGTCTACATTTTACCATGTTATAGGCGCCTTAGTTTCCTATTTTTTATCGATGATTCAGGTTTGCTTAAACGTAAAAAGGCATCTCCTGTTGAACGTGCTGTCAAAGCTGCACGGCTGAAAGCATCTAAATCACAGTTAAGATCACCACATTTCTGTTTTGTGATCGTTTTGGATGTGGCAAATTAATTTCCTGGTGATTTGACATAAGTTGCTTACTAGATAACTCTTGTCTTTTTTTCCCCCTCTTATACCGTGTTTACTGCTAGTATCCTGATAATGTTCTACAGCTTTCTATTGATTCTTTTAACCTATACTAACTTTTTGCTCCTATAATTTTAGTGATACCAGAGTTCAATGTAATACCATGGAATACGTTATTGTTGCTTAATGGAAATATTCATGCCTTCTAAGAAGGCCTTCTGATGGACATGGTCCCATCTGTCCTTAACAACGTTAAGAACATAATCCTAATATAACTGGAAAGGGGACCATGTTAATGCAAAGAAAATTTTCCTTCAATCTTTTGATGTCAAAGGAGTCTAAGACTGTCCCATTCCTTCATTTAGTTGATGGAGGGACTTTTTTCCACATTGTTCTTCTCTATGAATTTGTATTATTAATGTAACTTCTATAAGTCTATTGATATTATGAGTGCTGTGCCACCAACCTTAACTTAGTTATGTGACTGTATTGTTATGGTTTTCACCAATTTATTCTTCCTTTTTGTCAGATCTGATACAATGGTTGTTGAAATTGGCCCCCCTGCTGACTGGGTAAAAATCAATGTGCAGAGAACTGTATGTCTGTCTTGCGTAGCTCTTCTGTATAGCATGGTGTATGGTGTATGGTCTCTGTGGATTTTAACTAATTTTACTTTGTTGAGTATGCAGAAAGACTGCTTTGAGGTATATGCTTTGGTTCCTGGGCTTTTGCGTGAGGAGGTTAGTAGAAGAAATTCTCCCTGTTCATCACTTTTGTTTGATCATTTTTCTTATCT
The DNA here is from genome assembly GCF_014633365.1 of Diospyros lotus. Lineage (NCBI taxonomy): Eukaryota > Viridiplantae > Streptophyta > Magnoliopsida > Ericales > Ebenaceae > Diospyros > Diospyros lotus. The sequence goes on along the minus strand of NC_068342.1, from coordinate 42,587,146 downwards.
GTGACATAATGTTTCTGTAACTTCTGAAATTGGCATGAAGCGCGTAGCGATGGTTTTATGTCAGGGTTGGCAATAACTAATTTCAATCCTGGATGTTGGAGCCAGACTTGGATCAGATTTGTTAAGATTAGGAGCTCTTTAGATACTCTCAATACTTTGTTTTGCCAATTGTCTCAACACTCCTCACCTGAAATCAACTAACAACAGAAAATATAAACTGTAAAATACAAGAACAGAATTTAACAATGAAAGGAATGAAAGAGATACAACCAAACCAACACAAGAGGCGCACGATGTATCCTGGTTCAGGCCGCAAACACAGCCCTACATCCAGGCACGAGACCAATCCACTAAAAATCCGGGAAAAACAGTTTTCAAGAACCCTATCCTCTATCACAGAGTACACTGCCACACACACAGATTACAAAGAACTCTCCTTCTCACAAAGCCTTTCCTCTCTTTACAGCAATTTCACTTGCATTCAGAGACCAAAATGAAGGATAGTTTTGTTATGTCCGACTGCCTTGCCAACTCCTTCTATTTATAGACTATAAGAGGCATTATTTACGGTCTTTTAATTTAGGCTACACAAAGACTAAACTAACCCTTATAATAAAACACCTAAGTTAACTTCTCTTTAACTTAGAATTTCCAGCCACATTCATTCGCTTAAGGGATCTACTGTCTTCTTAATCTTCTAGACAGATTCCTCAATGCAAAAACCCAACAAGATTCTACTCACAATTGGAATTCTCTGCACCTTGTGAATTCTTGTCCTCTTAAAGTATTCACTGGATTAGCAAATAATAATAATAATAATAATAATAATAATAATAATAAAGTGTTCGCCGATGTCACCACCACAGTTGCTACCTGTTTTTCTACGTTTAAACAAACATAAGATTGTTACCCTCTGGACATCCACATGCCATCAAAAATTTATATTTGCTTTCAGTATATAGAAATAGCACTCTTTTATTTATCATATACCATTATAGTATCATCTAGTATTTTTTCTTAAAAATGTGTGAACACACACACGGAGAGGGGTGGACATAATGCCTACTAGCATTATAAGAACTGTCAATTTAGAAGCAAAGGTTCTAGAAAGTGAGTGCATGAGATGAGTTATTGAGGCAGTTTGGCTTAAAGTTTTCAATTGTTTTTTTTCTTTTTTGGGCTGGGATTAAGGTTTTCAAATTTGTTTGTTTGTTTGTGTTTTTCTTTTTCTTGCTTGAGGCTCTAGGGATTTGTCATGAACCTAGGGTTCATAACAGGTTTAAGGGTAATTGGGGTGGAATTGGGGAAGTTAGATCAGAGGAGATATGGGGGAAGTTAGGGAAGAACAGAAAGAGAGGGAAATAACGAGAGTGATTAGAGAGAAATTGGAGAGAGATTGAGAGAATTCAAGAGAGGGAAATGAGAGATTTCAATTATCAATTCAAAGATGATTCTTCTCCTATAACAGTGGCTTATTTATAGCCTCACAGCCATGGCACCCATGTGCAATACAACTGTAATTCTAAAAAGTATTATATCTTTATTACAATATTGCCTTCTATTACCCTAGGAACATGACAATTTCCCCTGCCTTGAAACATTTCTTGTCCCCAAGAAATGCCAAACCTCCACAGCTTCTAGTATGCTTTTTCTTTCTCTTCCACAGCTTGGATGGAGAAGTTCTGAAAAACCTCTGTAAGCATAACAAATTTGCAATGGTTCTCATGTCCTTGAATATTTCATCACCCTTCGCAACGATATTCGCAAACGCCTTTACATGCAGCAATGTAGAAGTGTCATATTTAGGAGTTGCTGCAGCAATTCTGGTTGTAGCAAGAATGAACAGAGCAACAAGAGCTTTGTTCTCCACCACAAAACTCTTGGCTTCCTTAGCCTTTTTTCTTAGCTGAAATCTTGTTAGGAATTTATTTGCTGAAGCCATGCTCTCTTGCATCTCCAAAACAGTATTTTGCTTTATCAGTGCAAAACACTGTAACCCTCCTTGAGAATTGGCATTGTCCAACTTATGCAAAACCTCATTTCCGATCCTACAGCTTGAATCAATTCTTTTCGGTAGCTGTCCTTCAATTACAAGCCGTCCCCATACTTCCTTATTAAATCCAAACATCTTCACAACATTAGAAGATATCCCAGCTAAGGACATACCTCCAAGCATACCATTTCCAACAATAGTAAGGGACAAAAATTTCCTTGCCCCTGCTGTCCGGACATACTGGTTGCATAGAAAGTGACGAGAAAGTCCCACAGGTTCCTCAATGGCTGAAACCAGGCCTCCATCACAACCTTCATCCCAAACATGATTTATAATCGGGTTATCTAATGAGATAATAACCCTGGCTGGAATATCAATTGCAAGGAAGTCATCTTTGTAGCAGTTCCCTTTCCCAATCTGATTTATAGGCTGTTTTTCAACCGAGTCATCAGCCTCACGCCCTTGAAAAACGTGGTTCACACCAATCTCCTTATCCACCCTCCTTTCCTCTCCGGCATCCTGAGTTATCAATGATAGGTTCCCTTCAGTTATAGCGCTAGCTTCCTTAATATTGACTGCAGTTTCAGCTGGAATCTCTTGATTCCATGCAAATAATTCAGCAACTCTTTTTTCTTTGTGCTTGTCGGAACATCCCTCTGCATGAACGTCTTTTTCAAAAAGTTCCATTGGTTCCTTTGGATAGGCTGCACTAGCAACCTGATTGTTATAGCTTTCCGCCTTGTTAATTTTGCTTAAACTAGAATACTTCTTCTGCCCACAGTCAGAGGTATGCCATGAATCATTTTCCCATCGTTTTGAACAACCCTCCTTAGGCTGCTGTATTTTAGGAAACTCCTGAAGCAGTGATGCTTCCTTTACCACGCCCTCCTCATCTTTTTTTGCCTTAGACATTTTAACATCCCATTTTGGAACAAGATTTTTGTTCCCCTACCTTGGACGCTGAGATTTGTCCATGGGGTTCCGATTCTAGGGATGAGTGAGGTAAGGATTCCCCACTAAATTAGGTTATGCTCTAGTTCTTCGAGGACAGTAAGGAGTAGTTGTAGGATTTGGTAGCGTCTCTATAATAATCGGATCAGAATATTCTCTAGAAAGCAAACAAGCAGGTAATCTAACCTGATTCCGTCTGGCGAACATTATCATGCACTGGTCCCTCATCTAATTTCTGAAGTCATCAATAATTTCACGCCTGTGATTGATCTCCTCTTGCAATAGATTGGCAACACTATTCAACTTCTTTTCCAATGCCGATTCTACAGATCCAATACTGTTTTGCCTCGTTGTCATCTTTGCCGACACTTACTGCCATTGAGATTCCTTGTGCTTCATCCCGATATCATTTGCCATCAAAGTTTAAATAGCTGGTGGATAATCGATCGCCTCGAGGATTGATAGCTAAGAAACCACTTCCGTTGGAATTAGTGCCTGAATTTAGTTTCCTCCACTAGCAGATCGCACCACCTCTTGGCTCGCTTGCTGCCAAAGCTTCCTATTCTTGTCTCAAATGCCTTCCGACTTGGAAATTAGCAACCTCGGGAATCGGAACTCACAGCAACGAAGTTGGAGGAATCCGTCTCTAAACAAAATTCACCTACTACTTCGAGCTGAAACTATTATGCAGCGATGGAAGGAAGAATCAACAACCTAAGATTTGTTGCAATTGCCGCCACCAATCAAGACTTATGACGGCCACGACCCACACCCAATCATCGTCCAATGGCCAAAGGACCCTGGCTCGGCTTCGGAATTCAAGCGACTTTGTTTGGATTGCCACTGTAGCAACTGCCGGCAACCGATCTGCCAAGAATCAACTTCCTGTGACTCCCTCGGTCCTTAAAAACGGCCTGCAGCAACCTAACTCACCTCCGACTCTGATTCTAGGAGTGGCAAATTGCAAGTGTTATTCCTCTTCAAGCCGAACCTGTTGCAACAATTTCCTCGATTCCCTCAGTCCTTCAAGTCGCCTTCCAATTTAGAATCGCCCAGCAGAATCTGTCTTCTATGCTGATCGATTCTGATGTAGTCGAGACTCGATACAATTTGTCAGATTCAAGCCGGAAATTGCTTGACTTGCTTTGCAAGTCAATTATAAGCAAGAATTACTGAGATTTGCAGCCGAGAGTCAACCTCCCACTTTGCTTCCAAGTTCGCACCGAAAGTTACGAAAATCGCCTTGCTAAATCGCATTCGCTGTCTAGATCACTAGCAGTCACTTGGCTCGCTCTCAATTCCACTTGCGATCTCCCTACTCACAGCTTCCAAAGTCACCCGAACTAACATTGAAACCGCTTCTATACACCACCTACCATAGTCGCAATCTACCGGCTCTGCTTCACCTTCCTTGATGGACTATACAACTCAGAGAATAGCAGCAAATCAACCTGCTGCTCCGCCTTCACCAATCGAACCTTGTACTTTTCCTCTACAATTCCAACTGAGAGTTCGGCGTTGGCAATTAATCACATCGGAAAGCAATAGCCTATAACCGATCAGAATTCACTTGGCTAGACTGCTGTCGAATTCCAAACCTAAGTGCTACGACAGCCATAAATCACCTTCATGCATCGGAATCCTTTCCAAAAATCAATCGTCTCCTGTATTACTTCAAGCTATTTCAGAATTTAAGTGACTGTGCCTGAATTCATTTCTGAAGTCGCTGGAAACACCGTTGGAACCTCCTATGAACAGCAGCCGAAGAACAACTGCTCTGATACCAATTGTCATGAACCTAGGGTTCATAACATGTTTAAGGGTAATTGGGGAGGAATTGGGGAAGTTAGATCGGAGGAGATATGGGGGAAGTTAGGGAAGAACAGAAAGAGAGGGAAAGAACGAGAGTGATTAGAGAGAAATTGGAGAGAGATTGAGAGAATTCAAGAGAGGGAAATGAGAGATTTCAATTATCAATTCAAAGATGATTCTTCTCCTATATTAATGGCTTATTTATAGCCTCACAACCATTGCACCCATGTGCAATACAACTGTAATTCTAACAAGTATTATATCTTTATTACAATATTGCCCTCTATTGCCCTAGGAACATGACAGGATTATGCTTTTTGAATCTAATTTTTTGTTTGTTCATGTAATTTGACACAAGGGTGAGAAATAATAAAACTTTAAAATTTGTGAAGAAAAGGTTATGGTACAAGGCAGTTAGGTTCGTCATATTGTTGATTAAATGAAGGTCATTAAGTGAATGATGAAAATTTGTGTAGAAGAAAAGCTTGCGATATAGTTTTCTATAAGAGCTTTCAATATAGTTTATGGCTATAGAAACAAGAGGCACCAATGAATTTAGATCTTCCTTGTATGAGAGATGAAATTGTACACAGAAAAAGGTGTGAACGGGAGTGCAGCAAGGGTGCAGCTAACTCTGTTTACTTAGGACCTGTTTGATTTTGTGTTTGTTTCCTATTTTCTATGTTGGTTTCCAAAATTTTGAAAATGAAAACCAAAAATAATGTTTGATTTTGTGTTCTATGTTCAAATACATAGAAACTCAACTCAAAAAAGTGCCAAAACATGGAAACACCAAAATGGTGGTTCCACCCTAATTTCCTTTTTTGTCATCATAAATGATATAATATATTATTAATATATTATATTAATTTAATTAACCATTGATTAATTTCATATTTTTTTAAATATTGATTAATGTATCATAATTGAAAATGTAATTATATTAAGAAATAATATAGTTATTAATTTTATTAATATATTTGCAATAATGATATAATTATATCAAAAAGTTGAACATAAGCACAAAAATCATACAATATTTTGTGTTTCTGTTTGCAGATTTTTAGCAAATGAAAAATCTAAAAGATGACACTAAAAATGAACACATAAATATTAAGTTAAAAATTTTTGTCAGCTTTACTTCATCTCAAGCTTATTTTCTTGTTTCCCTACTTTCTACTGTTTTGCATCACATTAGGAGATATCTATAAAGCTGACAGAGAAAGAATATTGAATTGCAGAAAGTGAGGTTTCTTTCTGCTGATCTAGATCTTCTATCTTCTGTTGTTAAATTGAAAAATGTTGCTCCCTAAACCACCATCCTTGTAAAGCTTTTGTTTGTTGTTTCTGTATTCACATTGCAATTTATTAATATAATTTTAATTGTTTCTATTTTATTTATTTTTTGAATTTTCTAGAACTTCCCTTTTAACATATCTTTATTAGGATCGTGATGTATCAGAATAAGGAGATAGGTAGACACAAATTAGTTGGTCCACATTGAATGTTAGGAGTACAACTCTACTCTAGCATGCTGATTCTTGTAGAACTCCATACTAAAGGCCTCAACAATAGAGAACTCACATATAAGTTTAACAAAAATTGGAGATAACTTCAGTAATATTGATTAAATTGTAGGGAAGAGAACTTACTTTAGTTTTGTGAAAATCAATAATAATCGAAATCCCTGTTGAGGTGAAAACTAAGAAAATTACAGAAAATTTTCAAGAATAGAATCCTGGTTAAACCTGGAGAACCCTAATTTAGACTTGTAATAATATGCCTAAACTGACAGAATTAAAATCAGGATTGTACAAAGGAGGTTATTAAATATAGGAAATTCTTTTAACTTTGATGCCCTCAGTGATAAGCCAAAACCAATATAATGACTTTTGGCCCCCTTTTAATATAGTTAGTTGCACTTCTTCCCTTGCTTTCTGCCACTGCCACATTTGGTGCAATTTTGAGATTTTGTTATACAAGTTCAAGCATTGGCAGCAACAGTAAGGTTGCTTTTTTGTGACTTGAGGGTCATGGGTTCCAATTGTGGGAACAAAATCTCTTAGTCTTTACGAAAAAAGGTAAGGCTGTACACAAAAATGACTTTCCTGCCTCATGCGAAGTGATAACTTTCCCGACTCATATAAAAAAGGCAATGGGGACTTCATCATTTGTTCCATGAACTCATTCATGTTGCAGGAGTCCTTGAGTTTCAGGGGGGCCATTTGGCTGAATTGCTCGAAGTTATTTGAGGATAATGAACAGTTTATGATTGATAGCAGTATCCCCCCCCCCCCCCCTTCCCATTGTCCAATAATTTCAGCTCGCATTTGCATTAAATTGCGACTGTACACGTTATTAAGTAATAAATTTATATAGAACTCGATGCATGTAATCAATCAATTGTTGCATTTATGTTCATAGAGACATGCTCTAGTTTATATTTCTGATGGTACCTGAATTTTCATTTATCCATACATTTCCATTAAGAAACTGCCTGGAATACGACACATCTTGGAATCTTGGATCATGCTCTTGCTATGCCTATAATATACAGCTTATGGTCTCAGCTGGTGTGTTAAACATGCTTTGTTTCTTTGGGAAAATCAGGTTCGAGTCCAGTCTGATCCAGCAGGGCGCTTGGTTATATCTGGTCAGCCAGAGCAATTGGACAATCCTTGGGGCGTCACTCCATTCAAAAAGGTTTGTACTATTTTATCTTCTGAAAGCGTGTATATAATGCAAAAATCGAAGCCTGGTCTAAAGCGTACTAAAATCAGATGAATGAAACTGGCATAATTGCGAGGGGTAGAGATATATACTTGGAACATATCTGCTTTGAGGTCAACTGTTTTGTTTGAACTATATAAATAATGCATTTGTTATCGTTTTCTTGCTTCTGTAGGTTGTCAGTCTACCTTCTAGGATTGATCCTCATCAGACCTCTGCTGTGGTCACCTTACATGGGCAGCTGTTTGTGCGAGTTCCATTTGAGCAGCCGGATCTTTAGATGTGTAGGGTGTATTATGTTTCTTGTGCATAAATTGCTCTAACCATCTCTGGGAAGAGAGTTGGAGTTTTCTTGGAAGAAATTATAGGCTTTAGATATATACATAAGTAGCAACTGGATGCATTTTATGCTTGGGGCGCTAGTGCGTGGAACTGAAGCTTTACAATGTAGCTAACTCAACCAGTATGATATATACAACGTAGTTGAATAGTGAGGAATTATTGTGGTTTGGCGTGTCCTTAATTGGGCATGGGGCTGTGTGTGTGTGTGCGTGTGTGGGTCTAGTGGCGATATATATTATCATCAATGGATCATGGGAATGCAATGATCCATTGATGATGCATCCTTATTTATAGGATTGATGCATCCTTATTTAATTGATGGTAGGTATTCTTCATTCTTCTTCTTTTGAATACTAAATTTCATGTCTCATTAAAGATCAACACTACAAAGCACAAACTGTTAAGAAGACAGCATCATCATCTTTACTCAAATCAAACAATGAGCGAGAGGCTTCTTCGTGAACCCCCCCCCCCCCCCCACAATTACCATTTTATGATAAATATATATGTGTGTGTGTGTGTGTAGATCTGGACCACCCAAATTAAAAACCAATGCAATGAAGAAACAGAACTAGCATGTACCATGACATGCTGCTGCTCAGCTCAGCTCAGCTTGAGCTAGGAATAGGATGAAGCCTAAAAATTACAACCATCTTCTCTCTTAGATGATCTGTTGTACTTCATGTGACTCTTGACGAGCTGCCCAGCTGCAAGCGCCGACATTAGGGACAGCTCCCCGGCAAGAACAGATGCAGCTACAATAGTGGCCAAAAGCCTCGAGTTCGATCCCGGCGATTCTCTGCTCGCACCCTTCACCCCAAGCAGGTTCAAACACGCCGCCTGAGATGCGAGCTGGGTGCCTCCTCCCACCGTGCCCACCTCAATGGAGGGCATCGTCACGGAGACGTGCAGGTCCCTGCCATCCTTGACGGCTTCCATCATGGTGATGCAGTGAGAGCTCTCCACATTTTGCGCCGGATCTTGCCCAGTAGCTATGTAGATTGCCGATACTATATTACTGGCGTGGGCGTTGAACCCGCCCAGGGCTCCCGCCATTGCAGAACCAGTGAGGTTCTTGAGCATGTTCAGCTCCACCAAGGAGGCGACATCCGTCTTCAGCACCTTTTTCACCACTTCTTCCTTGATGATGGCCTCGCATACAACTGATTTGCCCCTTCCTTCTATCCAGTTCACAGCCGCAGCCTTCTTGTCGGAGCAGAAGTTTCCTGCGATTAACACATTCAATTATAAACCATTTCAAAGAAGAACCAAATCTTATTCTTTTTTATTTTTATTTTAATATCTCTCTCTCTAGAAAACTGGGAATTCATTCCATTCTGATCCGAAGGAAATTACCAGAGATGCCCACAACGTCCATGTCAGGGAAGTCATTCCCTAGGAAATCCAAAACGTTCTGCACCCCTTTGGACACCATGTTCATTCCCATGGCATCACCCGTGCTGCAGGAGAACCTCATATACAGATTCTTCCCAGCCATGGCGCATTTGATGCTCTGGAGTCTGGCGAATCGGCTTGACCTGCAAAATACCCAACAAATTTAAAAACAATAATTAGTTTTCGGAGCAGAAGTAGAGAAATCAAGAAGAATTCAAAGACGCCAATTACCTGTTAAAAACAAGGGCCAAAGCCTCGAAATTGCGGGGGTCCTCCACGAAGAACTTCAATTGGGCGGCCCTCAGGGCTGTGGGGAACCTGACAATGGGAGCCCTGGTCATGCCGTCTCTCAACAAGACGCTGGTGGCGCCGCCGGAGGCGTAAATGGCCTTGCATCCCCTGTTGGTACTGGCCACTAAACAGCCCTCCGTCGTGGACATCGGAACCCAATACTCCCTTCCGTCCACCAGCAGGGGACCCGCAATTCCCACGGGGATTTGAACATAGCCAACCGGCATCTCGCAGCACTGGCCCAGAATGGACTCGTAGTCAAAGCCATCCAACGGCAGGCCGGCGAGGGACTTGCCCGTTGTCCTCTGCAGCGCCTCCCGTCGGATGGCGGCGGCTCGGTAGCAGTCGCCGAGCTGGGACTCGAGGGCATGAGAGGAAGTGGTGCCTGCGAGCACTGAATCGACGATCACCTCGTCCTCGTCGTCCATGGAAGGAATTATAAGGGGGGGCTTGGCCTTGGGAGAAGCGAGCACTGGCAGTGGGGGAAGGGGGGAGCGAGCGTGGAGGTCCTTGAGGTTGAGGAGGGTGATGTCGTCATGGAGGTCGAGGTCGAGGTCATCGTCGTCGGAAGAGCGGCAGGTGGTGAAGGGGGAGGAGTGGAATAACAGGGGGGGGATGCCGAAGAAACGGAGAAGGTAGAGGAAGGAGGAGAGGAAGGCGAGGAGGGCGGCGATCTCGGAGAGGGAGAGGAGGTGGAGAGGGGTGAAGTTGCGGATCTTGTCGCGCCAGCGGAGGAGGAGGAAGTAGAGGAGGGAGAAGAAGAGGGAGAAGAAGAGGGCGCTGGCGGCTAGGTCGTGGTGGTGGTGGAGAGAAGGGGCGGAGGAGGAGGCCTTGCTGTTGGGGTTGGGATTCAGCGACGACGGTAATCGACGGCGGGCGTCCATCATGTATAGTCCGAGAGTGAGGCACATAGTAGTGCTGCTAGTAGTGGATACTGCACATATTTATAGTGAGAATGGCGTGGCGGCTTGGCTGCACTTGTGATGGAGTCAAAGGGCGAAAGCAAGGAATCTATGGGCTGTTGCCATTGGCTATCATTGCTGGTTACTACTTACAAGTGGATGACGACACCCACGGGCACACACGGTATACAATATATATAATATCAAACAATGGTTACCTTCACTCATCCTTCCTTGCTTTGAACACACCCCATATGGCTGGCTGGCTTGGGTGTTGGGTCATCATCATCAGAAGAGCCATTTCAGGCCTCCTTGCTCTTCACTTAGAGCCTGCCTGCCCATTCTTCCCTCACCATCACATGCCTAGAGTGAATTCTTACCATCTTATCTTATCACTCTTCTTAACTATTTACTACCACTTACTTTCCCATCTCCCAACAATTAAGTAGTCCCAGTACCACTCTTGGACAATTATGGTTTAATTAATTTGGAAGATTACGTTACAAGAAAACAAGAGAAAGAAGCAAAATTACGCTGTGGCTTGGGGGGGAGGGGGCGCATCCTCTCTATAGCTTTCACTTTTTGAGTCCCAAAAACAAAAAAAAAAACATTATCACAGTTAGAGAACTATGGGGCCTATACATGATTGGAAAATGAGGCTTAGAACACGCTGCACTTCTCCCGAACTGTGCTCACTCCGCACAAGCTCAACCAACAATGGGAATAATTGTGATGCATACCTCCTAAACGAATCACTAACGAATCCGCTCATGATCCGCAATGCCAACACCACCAGAGGAGTCCTGGCTGCCAGCTCTTCCCTTCTTGCTGAAGCCAAGGGCAGAATCCAGTGAACCTTCTGCTGCTGCTGCCGGCGGACTGATTCCAACCCCGAACACTCCAGGTATATCTGCACCACTTTGCCGCATACCGACACAAGCTCCGGCTCTACGTTCAACTCTTCCGACACCAATCCGTTATTCACAATCAAATCATGCAGGAAATTTAGGTAATTCTGGTAGGACTCGATTTCAAAGTGAACGATTGGGGGTTCAGGGATCTCCAGGATTGAGCATGCTCTCTGCAGCTTCTGCTGAAGCCCCATTTCTGAGTTCAGCTGGTGGGCATGCGATGCAACCGACGAAAGTATATCGACAACGACCCTGATGTTGCCCGATGTCAAGTACTGCTGGTGCATCTTGAACAGATCGGTAATGACCTGCGCCACACGCAAAACATGAGACGAGATCTTGAAGCAAAATCAATACGCAAACTGTGAAAATTCAAAAGCTTCTACTCCGTGAAGCTTATGTACTCCTTTGGCAGAGAATAAATAAAGACCCTAAAAAAATAATACATTCCATTGTTGTGTCATGAAACCCAGTAAGGACGAACATGCCCCATGGAATCGTGTTCTGATACAGGCACTACACTAGTAATTGGGAACATGTTATTGATAATTTGAGATCTTTATATATTAAGGAACATCTAGGAGATGCACACAGCAAGAATTAGCAACATATATATGTACGCAGAGAGAGAGAGAGATAGAGAACCTGTACAATGAGAAGCTGTGCTGCTATATGACTCTTCATTCGTGAAACAACATATGCCACTGTCTGCAAGTTGTCATCTTCAGAATCTTCATTGCTCAATTCATGATCAGAAGCCATTTCTGAATCATTATAAGAATTAGCAACATCCGGGACCTCAGTTGTATCCATGGTTCGCACAAGTTTCCAAAATCCTGGCAATGAAGCAGCAGCTGACTCTTTCAAAGAAAGAAATAGATTTCTCCATTCATCTTCAGAAAGTCTGTCTCCCAACTCAACCGCCAGGCGGGTAAGTGCAGCAACCCCAGTGCTTGCCGCACCTTGACCAGGACTTTTTATGAAGCCCACCAGTATTGACACTGCTCCATGTAGTTTAGACCGCAGCATACTGAAGAAACTGACAAATAAGTCTACTAGACATTGAACAGCCACTGCAGAGGTTTCAGGATCCCAGATACTTCCACCAGAAAGCTGGTCATCACCCGTTTGGGTTTCTTTCCTATCACGTGCACATTTAAATATGGGGAGAACTACAGAATTGAAAACATTGTTCCACAATGGTTGTGAAAAAAGATGACCATGATCCTTTAAAATATTAAAAAGCACCTCCAAAGCACCCTTTCTGATGGCTGATCTTGGATCTGAGGTTAATTTTGATAAACCTGAAATAACATTCACAAAAATAATGTGCGTCTTTAGAGGAAAAGCATATATCCACCCTAGTCAATCAAGAAAGTATCACACTGAATGTAAGAATATGACCCTCACAAGACATAGACGAAGCAATGTAAATTAAAATGGCACAGGTACTTCTCCAGGGATTTCTATAAAGGCTGTGGCATTGTTGCATACGGATGAATAAAATACGTGGCTTCTTCTAATTAGAACATGGACATCATGATAAGGCAAGAAAAAGCTTCCTAATGAAAAAGCAAAAATAGATGATAGAAGTAAATTGTACTGGTTTTTAAGTATGATCAATTATTTTCAGTCATTGATCAAAAGAAGGTTTCTTATCAAATCTTTCTAGGAGGAAAAAGTCTTAGACTTTGAGCCAAAAAAAAAAATTGTCTTGCCTGGAATGTTAAGGGAAAAAGTTACCTGCAAGCAAAGGAACCCAATAGGATGAATGATCATCTTTATCTGTGACAATTTGTCTATCTGAATAATTATCATTATTTCCTACTGGAACAGATAAATCATCAATCTTGCTCTTCTCATTGGAAACAAGTGCCCCATCTGCAAGTTTGACAGCACAGAACCGGAGAAAAGCAATAGCATTGAGGCTAACATCACTGTTAAACCTACTATTTGTAAAGGTGATGAGGCATCTAACACAATCAGTAAAGGTCACAGCCTCGGTCTCTGTTATATAAGGGAAATATTCCCGTACTATCTTTTCCATGGTTTCAAAGGCCAACAAGACAATGTTCTTCCTTTCATCGGCAGCAGCAGCTGTAAAAACCTGGAAAAAGAGAAGGTAGATGTGAAATGCAGTATATTTGCAGGGACCAATTTAATTATCAACCATTTCAGATAGGACGATTTGAATAAAACACACTAGTTACATGCAGGCACTCGTTCGACCTTTTATACAGTAGCACAAGACCTAATGCATAAAAGCATCATAATCTAAAAGAGTAATTCTAAATAAGCTGGACCAGTAATCTCTTCAAGATCATATACAAGCCAGAAAATGACTAAGAATTTACGGGTGGAAATAAGAGAATCCATGTAATTTTAATACAACTCTTCTTTACCCGGACAGATTACTTCTGAGTTCTGTCCACACTCTCTCTCTCTCTCTCCTCCCCCCCCCCCCCCCCCCCCCCCCCTTTTTCCAAACTAAAACTTCAACAGAGCCATTTCTAATATTATAGAAGGAAGTAGTCAGATTCTTGATCAAGTATCATAAACCATCTATTTTTGGAAAATTAAGAAAATGTCACAAGGGCAATAAAAATAGGAAATTGTTGGAAGCTGTAATCATACATACATAAATATGTACTTTTTTGGTCATATATTGAATATGTCATGCCATGATTTTTTCACTGCCAATATCACATTGTATCCTTGCGTGTTCATATTGGTGCTTCTGAAGAAAAGGAGTTTCTATTTGGTAAAGATGATTGTAAAGATTTACATACCATAAAAACACTCTTCCAGCCAGATTTTACATTACTGACTCGGCTGAGGACCATCTGTGAAATGCACCTAACTATTAGCTCCCTGATTTCAGCAGAGCTGCTATTCTGCATCACAATTACGAATGGTCTCAAAAATTCATTTTGGAAATTGTAGTTTGCCAACTCCTCTCGCTCTAAGAATTTCATGGAAAGTTGCCGCAATGAATCCATGACAAAAATTGCAACAGAGAGATTTTCTGACAAGCCAACAGACACAAAGAAATCTGAAAGAACACTCCATATACGAGACCACACCAATCTGATTCTGTTTATATTGTAGTGCCTGCAAAAAGAAAAAGAAAAAAGAAAAAAGAAAAGAAAATATGGTGTGATTGCATGTTTGACCCCATATCTCCTTGACGCTTAAGTTGTAAGCAAAAGATGCAGCATACATCTTCAGGAAATGTTTGAAATCAGGAAACTTTTATAAAGATTAGAGATAATGGAGACAAAACCACGGAGATAGAGACTAGAATCTTACGCAACTTCAACTATTTTTGTGAGGCTGAATACACGAGGATCTGTTGGAGACTGCAACTCTGACATGGAAACTTTGCAAAGGGCTTTCACAAAAGCTACAATTGCCTCACTATTCAACCTTTGGCTATGAGCAAATATATGATTCAGCTCAAAATTCCCAATTTGCTCAAGCAGATTCAAATTTGAAATGAAGTTATTAATCTGTTCAGGGGTTACCAGCCCTGAAGAATTGACTCCAATGCTAGTACTGTCGTATGAACCCCCTCGAACAACAGCCATCACAGCTGGATTGTGGAGAGATCCTTTTCTCTTTAAAGAAGGAAAAGCAGTGGAGGACTTCAGTGTTTTCTCATCTGCTTCATTGGATACAGTGAAAAATGAAGCTTCAGATGGTGCTCCCTCCCCCAACAGTTGTAGATTCTCAAATCGAGAGAGACATGTTAAGATATGTTCCCAAGATTCCTGGAGATAGTTCCCATCTTCAATTGCAACTGATATTATTGCCTGCCAAAAGTAAAAATCAAAAATCAAAAATAAATGTTGGTGAATGTGTATCACAAGAACTTGCCTACAAAAAGCACTTGGTATCGGTGCTGGATAAGGAACTAAAGTGCAATAACTCCATATACAGAGGTAATCTAGCCACCAATTAAAACTTCAATATAGGGGGGAGAGAGAATAATAGCGTTAGATAAGAGGCAGGATGATCTATTAGGCAGACTGTAATAAATGGGAAGGGACATAGCATGCAAACACTCATTCTGCAAGCACTCCTAAACATTCACATAGGTTATAGTGTTAACCAAAACATAGAAACACTCATTTCACTCTTGATATTGCTATAAAGACTGCCTAAATATGCTTTCAAATCATATACGTATATATATATATATATATATATATATATATTAGGACAACCACCTTGACAGCATCAACATTTTTTTGCTTCATGTCTGCAGCACAGTGAAGGTAGGTAAACTTGGCAACAGTTGTAACGAAAGCATCTCTCTGGGTCTGCATACCCATCACTGCAGTGACATGCACAGCATGTCGAAAGCCCTGTAAGCATTCAGAAGTAGCAGTCCTGTCATCACTCTGATCAAGTGTCACACTGAATGCTGCAAGCATTGGACCCCAGCAGACCTCCACCATAAACCTCAATATTGCAGCATCTGTGACAGAATGGTAAACGCTCCTGCAACAGCAAATGGGATTGACTCCATCATGCTTTTCTCCAAAATAGAGGAAAGGACATATTGGAAGCTCATGACATTTAGTATGGCCACAAATACAGGCAGGAAGAAATCAAAGTTATGATCATCCATTAAACAACCTATTGAGATCTTCTAATTCAATAGTTAAAGAAAATTTCAACCTCAACTTCCCCCCACCCTAGACCCCCCAAAAAAACAAACCCAGAATATATTTTCTCCCAGCCTTTTGACATACAGACAACCTTACCTAAAAAAAGAGAGTAACCATGAAACAAGAGTAAGACAGTGAATAAATCAAACTTTGGAAGTCTATATCTTACTCTGATTTTCCTGAATTTGCTTTAAATTGCTCTTGAATGTTCTTAATAAGAAGCCCATTTGCACTCAATGGTTTCTCATCCGTCTGCTTCCAAACTAGGTTGAGAATACCATCCAAGCCCAATAGTTTATTTAGACTGTTTGCCTGCTTGCTCTGTGGTGCAGAGGAGTCGGAATTCATCTTAATTTCATTTTTCACAACTTGATCATAGAGAGCACCCAAATACTCCTCCAGTAAATCCTTGCCATCATCAATCCCGCGATTATTCCGAACGAAATCAGCCTTCGTCATCTTAGTGGCCAAAAATGTGATATAGAACATAGTCAGAACAAAAAAACAAAAACAAAAGAAAAACAATTCCAATGTTTAATTATTAAAATAATCAACGTTTTCTTGTCAAAAAGAAACAAAATTTCAACATCCATGATTCCATATATAGCACATGTATATCTGAACTCCCTGGTTCATAATATTTAATCAAAATTTGGGAATAGATGTGGAAAGAAATATTTAGTCAAACAATCACAAAAAACAGAAAACCTATATAAATGGCAGATACTGTCTTTAGGAAGATACAGTAAAGACATTGACAAGAAAGTAAAAGATGAATTGAAAGCCAGTATTTGTTCACAAATTACTATGTTTTTCTTGGTTTCAGTAGAGAACTAACAGTGACAAAGGAAAAGAATATGAATAGGGCTTAAGCCTCCTTTGCACAGAAAAAGGAAAGAGAAGTAATATTAGAAAGATCAAACAGTGAAAAAAAATTTGTTAGACCAAAGGATAATACATATGAATGACAAAAGTAGAAAATGGTGGAGACAAGTTCAGGCAATTCACCTTATCTTTTACCATGTTATTGTGAGCATCTGTGTTGAGCATTATCACAGAGTAAGCAAGAACATAAGCCGTGTCTGCACTTGTAAAGGAATTTGGATTGCATTTACAATAACGTTCAGCAAATTTTTCCATAATACGGTCAATTTTTTGTGCCTCTCCAGGTAACCTGAAGCCTCTTAGGAAGAATCTAATTGCTTCACCAAAATCCATTCTTTCAAAGTTAAAAGAATCCACATAAGCATGCATAACTTTTAAAGCAAACTCCTGCCTTTCGCCCAAATAGTCACCTATCACAGTTTCATTGAGGCCAGCAGTGTTCTTCAAGAAACAAGCCACTGCTTCAGGAGAATTGCCAATCTTTTTTGTGCTTATTAAAAAGTCAATTCCCTTGGAAGGTTTTCTGTTGAACAATGAGACACCTTTCTGCATATAAACAGTAAAGTTGTCACCACAACCAAACCAAATTTCTTATGCGAACAGAAAACTGTATAAAGGAAATCAGAAACAATTTTATAGCAAAGAAAGTTCTCAAGGTAATAAAAGTTTCTTATGCATCTTAAGAATGTATCCCAACCATCCTCCACCAGTTTGATACATTAAGAGATCAGAATGTATAACTGGCATTAGAAAACATTATGGAAATAAGGCTATTCTCTCTTCAAGTAAACCATTATTTAACCTGGAGCTCTAATTTGTAAGCCCGGCGTTGTTCAAGGGTAGCAGCATTTGAGAATTCAGAATTTGCTTCTGAATGCATGTCATAATCAGGGAGAGTGCCTTCTTCTCCACTAAAGTTCGTATAATTCACTGCTGAACTGCCATTATCAGTGCTCTTTGATGGGCAAAAATCTCCTATTCTCAATTGCTGATCCATCCATGTTCCCATTGACTTGATGATCCTAACCAAACATTTCACAGATTCAAACCGGAATGTAATATCCTGGGCTGGAGACAAAGTGGTAGTTGAACCAGGAGACGGTCCTAGAGCAGTTTTCAGAAGACCATTGACAGTCCTGCAAATATCTGATGGAATTAAAATAGTTTAAATACAATTGAAGAAACCACAGTTATCAAAATGATATGGGAGCTGATACAATGGAAAAATAGCATGAGCATATTTACACAACAACAACACATCCAGCCTTTATCTCATTATGTGGGGTCGGGCTACATGAATTCTAGACTTCTATGTGGGTTGCCCCAACAGATAGTTTGTCTAAAATTCATATTTAGATCCGACTAAGTTTTACGTTAGATGTCGGCTACCTAACGCAACCCTCCTCCTTTATCCGACCTTGGGACCTGCAGTGGATAACATCCCTTGGCGGAGTAATGATGAAATGAAGTTTCAACACCATTTTCATATAGAGAAGTTTCATGAGATGGTGGTGAATGAAGATAATTAATATAGTTGTGTTCCATCACTTAGTTGACATGGTGAAACCAACAAGTACAATATGGAAACACAATAGAACATGAGCATATTTGCAAGGGAAAAATCCGAGGAAATTGTGAGCTCTTAAAAGTAATCCATATTTCAAAAGTTTTGCATTATGAAAAAGAACCAGCCATCAAGATAGTTTTACAAAGAGTATAAAGCCCTAGATCAATCAGTATCATTCAGTGGCAATCATAATTCCCCTTCTCCCTTTCTCTCTCTATCTTTGTGTTCTCAACTAGTCCAACTTTAGTAGCAAAAGGTTGCATGTTTGACACATGCCTGTTCCCTCACCAGTGGTTAGGGAGGCAAACTGCTCATAATAATGGTTTCCTACCTAAACACTTCTGTAAAATACTGAAAGGAATAATTTCATTCATAACTCAATCTGTACATGATTAGTCCTCTTATAGAGGAAGAACAAATACAACATTGGAAACACATATCACACAAGAAAGGAAAGATATATGTATAGCATTTAGGGAAGTTTCCT
This sequence comes from Diospyros lotus, assembly GCF_014633365.1. Lineage (NCBI taxonomy): Eukaryota > Viridiplantae > Streptophyta > Magnoliopsida > Ericales > Ebenaceae > Diospyros > Diospyros lotus. The sequence goes on along the minus strand of NC_068342.1, from coordinate 42,568,207 downwards.
AATCCTGATTTAGGCAAATATTCTAAAACAGATTTGGGAACTTTTAATTTAGAAACTCCTTGATAGATCAGCCAGCACACCCTACACCTATTTTCCTTCCACATATTCACGGATTCACGGGAACCAACACTTCCCCTCAAGCTAGAGAATGTATGTCTATCATTCTCAACTTGCATATTAGATACTCAAACCTCTTAACTGCTAGTCCCTTAGTCAACACATCAGCCACTTGTTCCTCGAATGGAACATAGGGAATATGGATTAGGCATGCATCCAACTTCTCCTTAATGAAGTGCCGGTCTATTTGCATATGTTTTGTCCTGTCATGCTAGACAGGATTGTGGGCGATGTTGATGGCTGATTGGTTGTCACAAAATAACCTGATTGACCCTTGAACCTTGATCTTTAAGTCTTCTAGAATGATCCTTAGCCACAACAACTCACATAGGCCAAGAGCCATTGCTCTAAACTCTACCTCACTTCCTCTTGTCACAACACTTTGTTTCTTGTTCCTTCAGGACACAAGATTGCTACCCAAAAACACACAATACCCACTTGTTGACCTTCTATCAGTAATAAACACAGCATAGTCAGCATCCGTAAATCCCTTGATGTCCAATTCACCTCCTGACTTGAACATAATGCCCTTACTTGGAGTAGCTTTCAGGTAGCTCAAAATTTTTCTCACTGCCTGCATATGCTCCTCGGTTGGGCAGTGCATAAATTGGTTGACAACAAATGCAATGTAGGAATGCACTCTTCACATCCAACTACTGTAAGTTCCATCCAAAAAAGGCTACTAGAGATAGAAGAATTCTCACAGTAGTCATCTTTGCTACCGGAGCAAATGTTTCAAGGTAGTTTATACCATATGATTGAGTATAACCCTTGGCTACTAATCTGGATTTGTACCTTTCTAGAGTCTCATTAGCCTTGTATTTTACATTGAAAATCCATTTGCAGCCAACAGGTGTAACCCCTTTGGTCTGGACACTAAGTCCCATGTATGGCTCTTCTTTAGTACTCTCATCTCATCTAGCATAGCCTGCTTCCAGTTTTGATCATTTAGAGCCTCATCAATTGATTTAGGGATTACAATGGAGTCCAAAGATGTTAGGAAGCCCTTGTGGTTTTGGAAGAGGCGATAGTAGGACAGGAAATTAGCTAAGGGGTGCCGGGTACAACTTCTAACCCCCTTTCAAACAACAATAGGAAGGTCTAAATCCTCATGAATAGAATCAGTTTGAACTGTGGGTGAGGGTTGTATGAAGTCCTTACCTTGAGCAGGGACTGATATTGGTGCATGCTGGGGCTACCTACGTTTGAATACATAAGGAGATCCCTTATACCTTAATGGATGCTGCTATTCTTGAGAGATTGCTTACTCTTGCTCAAGAGCAACTTGATCATCACCATGGTCATGGTTGCTTCTTGAAGGGTAGGTAGGAGACTAAGGAGATGGGATAGGAGATGGAGGAGATGGGATAGAGCCAGGCTGCACAAGAGGCTGATCAGTATTTGAACAAATAGGAGAGGCTGCTCTTAGGTTAGGAAAGAAGAAGAAATCATTATCATGGCTTTGGTCACCAACCAGAATCTCCCCCTAGTGACCAATCGGAGATGAACCAAAAAATGGAGTGGATTCCACAAAGGTCACGTCTTTGGACACATAGAACTTCCTAGTAGGGAGATGATAACATTTATATCATTTTTGAGTGGGTGAGTAGCCTAGGAAAACATACCTAAGAGCTCTAGGATCAAGCTTATCCTGACTATGTTTAGGTATGTGAACAAAGGAAACACATCCAAACACCCTTAGAGGAAGAGGAGTATGCAAGAATAGCTCTAGAAAAATGTGATTAAGTTACACGGAATCCCAAAGTCAATTGTATCGGATTGTAACAAAATATTTACCAGCCTCTTTTGGAAGGAGCTCATGAAAATCCTAGGAACCAAACTCCTTATGTCTACAGCATACCATCCAAAAACAGATGGCAAAACAAAACGTGTTAATTAGTGCTTGGAGGGGTATCTACGGAGCTTGCGTTTTGTGCAACTGAGGGGATGGCACAAGTGGTTGGCAGTGGCTCAATGATGTTACAATTCGAGCTTCCACAGCTCGATCAAGATGACACCTTTCGAGGCTCTGTACAGTTACAAGCCAAACCTACTTCTTGCCCTAGGAGGTCACACAACAGTAGCAACAATTGAGGCCTATCTACAACAAAGACAAGAGGTGCTAAGAATGGTAAAAGAGGAGCTGGCCAAGGCGAGGAACAGGATGAAACAACTAGCAGACAGGAGGAGGATCGAATGAGAATTCTCAGTGAGGGAAGAAGTGTACCTAAAGCTCAACCAGCAGCACTTCAAGGCACTGACCAAACAACCCATATCCAAGTTGAAACCCAAGTATTATGGGCCATTCACGATTTTGGAGAAAATAGGGGCAGTAACTTACCGATTGCAACTGTCGAAGGAGGCGAGAATACACCATGTCTTCCACGTCTCTCTTCTTAAGAAGGTCATGGGCACACAAAGATCTACACCCCCAAATTACCTCCTATGGTAGGAGAAGCGCCTTCAGACGTCGTACCAACTGCTATTGTGGACAAAAGGGTCATACAACGCAATGGAGTTCCTCTGATCCAGGTGTTAGTCCAATGGTCTTCCCTTCACTCTGTCAATAACACTTGGGAATTCTTGCCAGAGCTTCTCCAATAATTTTCCAATGCTGCCAGCTTGCTACATATTTCTTGCGGACAAGAAATACTTTTAAGGGGCAAGGATTATTATGGTAGTTAGCTGAGTAATCTAAATAAATGTGTAGTTAGGCTACTATAATTTGAATTTCCGTTTTAGCATGCTGGTAGAATGTTCCAGCATGTTGTTAGCTATTGTAAGCACACATGGGCAAGGGACCAACCGTTTTTGGTGCCCAAACTTAGCCCGGATTAGTATAAGTAATTGATCAAGCACCAAACTATATATGTTAAATGAATTTGAAAATTAGTTTCCCTCCAATTCTCTGTCAATTCTCTCTCTCTAAATTTCTTTCTCCATTCTGATCTCTCTCTCTCTCCCAAATATCTTCCATTTTCTCCCAATTCTCGTTCTCAATTCCTCGAGAACTCTCTTGTCAGATTTGTAATCTGACACACCACACATCAGAATGGATTAAAGCAAATGGTTTAGAAGAAATCTTATTACTGATAGGGTAGAACACCCTATGATGTTTAGAGATAACACATACATCACATTGAAATTGACTTGGATCTAGGGTACCAAATAAAGCAGAGAACATATTCTTTAATAGGGTAAAATGAGGATGACCAAAGCGGTAATATTGCAGCCAAATTTCCCTATGATCTTAGGTGACCTGAGATGAGCAAGCAACCTACAACTAATCTCTTTTAGGATAAGTCCCCTCCTTCACTAGGTAGCACAACCCCTTGTGTTCTCTAGCAGCACCAATCATCTTCCTTGTTGTCATGGCCTGAAATTCACACAAATGAGGGGAGAAAATTGCACGACAATTCAAATCTTTGGTTAGCTTATGAATGGACACAAGGTTCGCTGACAAATGTGGTAAATGAAGTACCAGTTGGATAGGAAAGTTAGGACCAAGAGTGACCTTGCCTTGTCCGGTGATTGGAACTGATGTTCCATTGGCTATTGTGATTTGTTTAAAGGTTGCAAGTGGTTGATAGGAGTCAAACACATGAGGATTATGGGTTATATGGTCAGTTGCTCCTGAATCTAGGATCCAATATCCTTTTTATCAGTTTTTGAGGTAGAAAAGGAAGCAAAGTGAAAGCAACTACCTAGATTACCTTGAGCGAGTGAGCAGGCTCCATCCGGAAGAGTCTTTAGGAACGACTTGAGCTTGCTGATCTCATCTAAATTCAATTGAGTAAGGTCAAAACCCGAGAGGAGTTCTGTCTTATCAACTAGTGCTTCTTTTTCTTTTTGCCCCTTGTTAGATAGACATGCCTGGTTCTTCGTTTCCAAGTTTTTGAAGCCTCCCATGCAGCTTAGAACAACTTCTTTCCCATGAAACTTAAAGCAAGTATCCCAGGTGTGCTTTGGCTTCTTACAGTAAGTACACCATAGGCCTTCTCTATGGATGGTTCTAGATTGGGCCCCTGCTGTCCCAGCCCTAAACCTTGCTCCTTCTCCTTTGTTTGTCACCATGGCTGAACTCTCTAAACTATTTTCACTAAGCATAGCAATCCTCCTATTCTCTTCACTTCTAACTATAGCAAACACCTCATTAAGAGACTGGAGTTTCTCTCTACCCAGGATTTGCACCCTTACTTGGTCAAATTCTAAGTTAAGACCAACTAGGAATTCCACAATTCTCTCTTTCAAATATTCGGCTAAAAGATGAAGCATCCACACTGCATACCATTTTGATATTTTGATAATGATTTAACTCTAGCCACAATCCATTCATCCGGTTATAATATTCTGTAACAGTCATTCCCCCTTGTTTAGTATTACTAATCTTGGTTTTAACCTCAAAAATTACTGAGGCATCTTGGGTCTTAGAATAAGTTTGCTTCACAGTCTCCCAAATCTCTTTTGTTGAAGCTAACAACATGTAGTTCTTGCTTATCTTTGGTTGCATGGCATTCCAGAGTCTTGACATAATCTGGGAATCCTCAATGTCCCATGCTGGGAATGTGGGGTTAGCAGCGTTTGGAGGAGGTGCAGTCAAATGATTGATCTTCCCACGACCCTTGACGAAAGTCCTCACCAACTAGGCTCATTGCAGGTAGTTTCTACCATCTATACGGTAGAATTGATAAATGCTAGGCAACTCTCCTGCTACTGCTCCATTTCCAACTTTGGTTGGCTAATCCACTGGTGTGGATTCTCTAGTTGCCATGTAGGGGGTGACTTCTGAGATCTAGGACATTATTTCCCTTATCATCGAGTAAGAATCAAGGCAGCAATGAAGGCTAGGATTAATGCTAACAAGCACAGAAAAAGATGTGCAATGAAGGCACACTAAGGTTTAGGAGGTATCGGTGACTCTGATACCATGTAAAATACTGAAAGGAATAATTTCATTCATAACTCAATATGTACATGATTAGTCCTCTTATAGAGGAAGAACAAATACAACATAGGAAACACATATATCACACAAGAAAGGAAAGATATATGTACAGTATTTAGGGAAATTTCCTAATCCTGATTTAGGCATGTATCCTAAAATAGATTTGTGAACTTCTAATTTAGAAACTCCTAGATATATTAGCCAGCACACCCTATGCCTATTTTCCTATCCTTCCACATATTCATAGGAACCGATAACTTTTTTTGGGGGGGTTTTGGGATTTTGGGTGGGGGGGAGGAGACCAGCTCACTTGTATCCCCCAGTTGAGATAGACGTATAGCAACAATTCATCGGGGGTTTTCTTGGGTGGGATAAATTTGCTCAAGTCACATCTTGGCCCAGGGCTATTCTGTTCAAGGAGGAATCAAAAACAACCATGCCATGAATAGTGACACTGGTTATGTTAGTTTTAACAAGTAATTTAAAAGAAATTAGTCCTATTTTGATTCTGATTTATTGTGGAAAGATCACAGCAAATAGCTCCAACCTATTAGAAGTACTCTTTCCAAGGACTGGATCAACTCTAATATTTCATTTTGGAGTAAAATTGCAAATATAAGTAAGTTATGTTTCCATCTAAATATGATGATTTTCGAATAAAATCTCAACATAACCAAACCCCCCCCCCCCCCCCCCAAAAAAAAAAAAAAAAAAAAAAAAAAACAAGAGCTAACAAGAGAGGATTATGTATTACAATCACCAACTTCTGTCGTCATCATTATCTCCACAAGCCTTAACCCCACCAAGGTCAACTAATCATATCCTCTTTAAGGATAGAGCTGTCAATGGATCACTTGACCCGATGATCCAACCCGAATTTGACACAAAATTAGTGAGTTTGGGTCGACCTTTAATAGGTTTAGGGTCGACTCGATAAGAGTTTATTGGGTTCGGGTTGATAATAGGTTAACCCAAAAATGACCTGATAGGAAGACAGGTTTAAAAGGGTTGACACGAAACCCAAAACCAAAATTGACTTGTTATGACCCATTAATTAAAATATCTATTAATTTCTGGCATGCCCTTTAACAACTTTTCTAATTTTCATTCTTTCACTTTTTGCCAAGTCATTTTTCATACAAGACTTTAATATTTTGATTATGTTCCAACTTGTATCATGGATGAAGGATGTATTGTTCTTAGTTTGTCTTGACTATTTTGTATTGTTAAGAAAAATTAGAACGAAACTAATTACTTAATCAATAATTTGTGGGTTACTTTATTTTATTTTTAGTTTTAATATTTTGATTAGTATTTAAATTCAAATAAGTACTTAAACAAGTCAGTGGGTCAACCTGATCTGTACATGTTAACGTTAATAGGCATTTAACAATTTAACCTGTTTACCTATTTAGTTAACATGTCCAGGTTCAAGTTGAAGGTTCTTAACCCAATAAGTTAACAGATCAACTTCAGGTTGAACCTTAACAAATCATGACCCGTTAGTAACCCGACTCGAACCCAGCCTATTTACCTATTTTGACACCCCTATGTAAGGCTATTATATCCCTCATCATGCCTAAAAATTTCCTATCAATATCTTTGTTTTCGACCTTATTTGTTAAAAATTTCCTTTCTTCCATCCACTCTCCTCGTATGTGTATCTATTGGGCTGCTTCTCAAATGTCCAAACCGTCTCAATCATGACCAACTTCTATCACTATCATCATCAATTGCATCTTATCCTAACCAAGTTAGGTCAATAGTATGACATTCATAACGTCAACTGACTTCTAAAAGTCACATTGACAATTCAAATTCATACAAAAAGAACAATGTGACAAAATTTTATGTTGGATGCCCTTCCTAATGTAACCCTCTACTAAGGAGACAATGAGATAAAGTTTCAAGTTTCAACATTATTTTCATATGGAAAAGTTCCATGAGATGGCAATGAATGAAAATAATTGATATGATTGTGTTCCATCACAAGGTTGATATTGTGAAACCAAAGAAAGATATATATGTTTCATTAACAAATTACTATCTTCAAATATTTTAGATAAGTGTTATCAAGAATGTATAAATTTCCTGTTTGCATTGAAGATTGAAAACTTGGTATTCACTTATCCAATTTATTTTGCAAATCTCGTAATTCCATACAAAAGTTTCAGACTTTCAGCCTATGCAGATATGCTACACGAACTTGAGACGGGTAGGCATGGACATTTTTACGTGCCAATTTCATCTAATTCTCATGCCCAAGCACACAGCTAGATCTCATATTTCTCAATTAACTATTTTGTTTCCTTAGAATATCATAAACCTCTCATTCAAATATAGAGTATTCATGCATAAAACATGAATGCCGAGCATAGTTCTCATGTAAGCTCCATATTTAGTTATACTTAATGGGTGCATCTTCAACTAGGAATTTTCCATCATCATTATTATTCTTTGATAAACAAATGTATTAAAGATGAAGCACCGTAAACCCTAAAAATAAACAAAAGAAAGGCCATATATCTGAAGGCCTATAAAAGTCTTCCAAAAGCTAAGTGAAAGAGGAATCAACCCCAACCACAAACAATGGGACACAAGAACAGTTACACCTTCAACTGATGAAAAGGCCTCTCTGCTCCACCAAAATCTCTTTTGGTTCTCTCCTCCTACAAGCTCCACATCAGACAAAAGGGAGCTTCAAACCAAACATGTGTCTAGCCCCTCGAGGGGCACCCATACACCAAGAGTATCAAAAATCAACCATGGACAAAGCCACAAAGGCATTATCCCATGTACATAGAGAAGAGATGAGACCAAACCCAAACATCAAACACACACCTAGGCAATGAACCAAAGATGATCCACAGATTCTACCCACTGTTCTTGTACAACAATCCATTTCCTCACTCTCAAATTATTAGTGATGAAAATGGCACCATGGGTGGCAGATGAAGAAGGAAGCTTTGGAGGGAATTGATTCCCCAGGTCAAAAGGCACACTGTAAATAAAATATACTGAAAAGGATCCGCTCCCAAAGGCCACCAATTCATATGTCCTCCCCTTCCCCTAAAACAGACTGAACCTAAAGAGTAACAGAAAAGCTATCATAGAGTTGATCTTCCAATCCTGCAGATTAGATCTAAAGCCATGCGCTCCAGATAATGCTATCAAATGACAAAAGGAAGCACTCAGAATGGGGTCCCTAGACCTAGCCTACTAGAAGGGATCCAAGTTAAATTTTGCACAAGGGCCTGTACGGCTGTACCCCATGCCAACTATCCAACCAACATCTAACTTAAGCCCCATTCATACCCCATGCCAACTATCCAACCAACATCTAACTTAAGCCCCATTCTCTTAACTGAGTTAACTTAAAGAACACATGCCAAATACCTATAATGCCTTGCCAAAGACCCAAACTGTTCATGCCCCTAGTGCTCCCCATGGACCATCCACCCCTTATGCTACTGTATTTACCCATGTTTACCCTGTTCCAAATACCATTTTCGTGCACAGCAAACCTCCAAAACTGCTTGTCCAAAGAGTTTGGTTAAAGAGATTGAGATTTCTGATCCCCAGGCCTCCACAAGCTACCAGGAAGCAAATCATATTGCAAGAGACAAACTGGTTCTTGAAACTAACCCAGGCCAGCTCAAATGCATCAGCGAACTACTTATATATTAAATACTAAAATATAAAACTTCATAAAGACAGTTTATTTTCCCATAAGCTGTCATATGGACTCCAGATCAGCTTGATTGTTTTCTTATGCTCCTGAATCAGAAACTAGTTCTCAAGCCAATCCCTTTAGAGTTATTCAAATCTATTAAACAAAGACATCAGATAAGTTACCAAAGAGGAAATAATGATCTGAATATGCATCATTATTTTCCATGGTTCAGGGACATTACTACGTCCAAGAGACCAATCTCTTCTCATACCTCTCTCCACTTCTATCTCTTTTTTTTTTTTGGTAACTGAAATATTGTTGGCAGTTGGATTTATCAGTTGATTTATTTCATTAATCTTTTGAGTTGTTGTAATCTAGTAGGGGTCCTAATTTATAGGAGAGTAATCAACTCCTATACATTAGGAGATTTGTTAGGAGGTTGAATAGTCTTAGAATTATTCAAGGATTAGGAGTATGTGTGTTATAAGTAAGATTGTATTAATTAGTTTTGATATATAAAAGATTAATTCTTGTTCTTTCACATGGTATCAAAGCCGATTGTCTAGGGTTCTATAGCCTTCATCGCTGCTATCTTTGGTAGTGCCTCTAGGGTTTTGTTTTTACCCTATCTAGCATTTATCGCCGTTGGCACTCTCCAACTTGGTTTTCAGCCGCCCAGCCATAGCCGCCTCTTCCCTATCTTCCCTTCTCCCGCATCTGTCGCACCTCCTCCATTACTGTCGTCGCCGAATCCACCTTCTATGAACAAATCGACCATCGCGCGCCCCCCAGTGTCGTTGCATCTCCTGCCGCCTTCTTCTCCTTTCTTTGTTTCCACCGTAATCACGCCGTTCTCTACCGCTGCCACAGATCTGAAGCAGCAACTGCTGCCCCCAGCCACCCCTATCTTCAACCTTGATTACTGCAAGTTGTCTCTAGCAAATGAATGGTAGAAAACTCATATTCTAGCGGGAACAGTGGAGAAGCAGCCACTGAAAATTATGTAGCAGGTGTTAGTTCGAGTGCCGGTATTGATTTTGGGGCAGGAGTAAATGAGCTTCTTGGAATGCTACTACCCTATCGATTGGATGGTAAAAACTACCTCCAATGGGCGCAACTGGTTCAAACTTTCCTCAAAGATCGAGGAAAACTCAGACATCTTACTTCTCTTCCTTCGGCAGCAACTGATCCCAATTTCCAGGTATGGGATATAGAGGATTCTCTTATTATGTCGTGGCTATGGAATGCCATGCAACCTGATTTGAGTAGGAATTATATGTTTCTAAGTACTGCTAGGGAAATCTGAGAAGTAGCTAAGTAAACCTACTCTAAAGTGCAAGATGCATCGGTTATATATGAAGTTAAAACCAAGATAAGTAGTACTAAACAAGGGGGGATGACTGTTACGGAGTACTACAATAGGATGAATAGCTTGTGGTTGGAATTGGATCAATACCAAAAAATTAAGATAGTGTGCAGTGCTGATGCTGCAACCCTTAATAAGATCATGGAAAGGGATAGAATTGTTGAATTTTTGGCTAGCCTTAACTCGGTTTTTGATCAAGGGTGCAGATTCTTGGCCGAGAGAAATTGCCCTCACTCAATGAGGTATTTGCAATGGTAAGTGAGGAAAATAGGCGGGCAGTGATGCTGCAGGGGGCATTCACTGATGGATCATCTTTATTGTCAAACAAAGGAGAAGGATCAAGGCAAAGAGGTGAAAAATCAAGGGCACAAGGGCGACCTAACAACAGAGAGGGACTTTGGTGTACATATTGCAAGAAACCTCGGCATACCCGAGATAATTGCTTCAAGCTCCACAGAAAGGAAGTAGTCCTAAGAAAAATGGGAGGATTCCCAAGCACAACTACTCGGCCTAGCACTCAATCCTATCTATCACACATGGGACAAGAAAAGGATGGAACTATGGAAAAGCTGGAGGAAAATTTTAGTTCAGATCTCACTCTTCTCAATAGTGAGGAAATCAACAAACTGAAATCTTTTTTAAAGACCATACAAGATGATGGCAACTGCTCCTTGGCTCATCAAGACCTTTCCAGTAAGCCCTTAGGTAAGTTTGTTTATTCTGTAATTTTTCCAGCATCAAACACTGATAGGAATGATACTTGGATCTTGGATTCCGAAGCTACAAACCATATGACACCTAACTCCCATGTGTTTACTACCTATCAACCCCTTAGGGCCACAAAACAAATCTGCATTGCTAATGGCAGAACAGTCCCTATAATCAAACATGGCAGTGTTTATCTAAGCCCAAACATAACCCTTAACCATGTTCTTCATGTGCCCCAATTATCAGCCAACCTCCTCTCTATCTCTCAACTCACAAGAAACCTATACTGCCATGCTGTTTTTTCTACTAAGGTGTGAGTTTCAAGCAATGAAAACCGGGAGGAGGATTGGGGCTGCTAGGGAAACAAATGGGTTGTATTGCTTGACAAGGAAAGCAACAAAGAACCAGCAACCAGTGGCTTGCTCCTCTCAAATTACAACCATCACCAAAGCTGCATCACTACCGGTTGGGTCACCCACCATTTTCTTTATTGAAATCTATGTTTCCAACTTTATTTCTTCCTTTAGATCCTAGTACTCTTCATTGTGATGTATGTGTTATATCCAAACAACATTGTGTGTCTTACCCAATTAGCAATAAACTCCATTCTATTCCATTTGCATTAATTCATTCTGATATATAGGGTCCTTACAAAATTCCTACCTATTCTGGGACACGTTGGTTTATCTCATTTATCGATGATTGTACTCAAATGACATGGGTTTTTTCGCTAAAAGACAAAGCAACCATCCAAACAATCTTACCAAGCTTCTGTAAAATGATAACGACTCAATTTGGAACTCCCATAAAGAAATTTCGAACCGACAATGCTCGAGATTATTTTAACTCTTATATAAACCACTTTTTCCTACAAGAAGGGATCGTCCATAAATCTTCTTGTGTGGATACTCCACAACAAAATGGAGTAGCTGAAAGGAAGATGAGACATCTCCTTAATGTAGCTCGAGCATTGCTTAACATCATACCATACCTAAAATCTTTTGGGGAGAGGCTGTCCTTACGGCCACATTTCTTATTAACAGCATGCCTACCAAAGTTCTAAACCAATAAAGTCCTCTTTCTTGCCTCACTACTTACTTTCCTGACTCTAATTTCCACACCACTCTTCCTCTTAGAGTATTTGGGTATGTTTCCTTCGTTCATATTTCCAAATCCTCTCGGGATAAGCTTGATCCAAGAACTGTGAAGTGTGTCTTTCTTGGGTATTCCCCCACACAAAAAGGATATAAATGCTATCATCCTCACACTCGCAAGCTCTATGTCTCTAAGGATGTCACATTTGTCGAGACTGTTAAAGATTGTCTAGAGTTAGTGATAGGTTAAATAAACAGTTTTGTATGCGATTTTCAGTACTTGATAGGCGGGTGGCTTTCTTGTAATAATTTGTTATTAATGGAGGGCAAAACCGATAATATCATAACCGGCCCTAGGTAATATCACCTTATTCTCTATAAATAGGGTAGGGGGGCTGAGGGATAGAGAACCGCATGTTCTCTTCTGTTTTTGCGAGAGCCTAGAGAGTGAGAAAACTGTGAATTAGAATAGGCTTATTCATTCTTGGAAGGCTTGTATTGTGAGAGAGAGAAGAGGGAAGTTTTGTACTATTTTCATCAAATAAATAAGGCTTCTCGATGGTGGTTTCAATGCTAGATGTAGTGTCAATTCAATTGGTATGAACCAGGATAAAAGGTTGTCTTCTTATATGGTTTGAATGTTTCTTTCTTGTTCTGTTCTTACTTAAATTCTGTTCTTTATTGATTGTTTGTGTTGTGGTGTGTTGGGCGATGAGTTGTGAGTGTTTGGAGGGGTGTTTGATCGGTTTATTGGAGGGTTTAAAGGTTACCAGTGCTCCCAATTTATAACAAATTGGTATCAGAGCTAGGCCTCTCATCAAGAACTATCAAGAACTTAGAATTTCATCACATACCCACAGGAATGGCTTCTATAGCCTTTGCCGCACGGTATGATGTTGAGAAATTTGATGGCCAAAATGATTTTAGCCTATGGAAGATGAAGATAAGAGTCCTTTTGGGAAATCTTGGACTAGAGGAAGCCTTAGAGGCTAAAAAGCCTATGCCCGAAACCCTAACTGAAGTCCAAAAAGAGGAAATTAGGGATAGGAGAAAAGAAACCAGCAAAAGAGCCTTTAACACCCTTATTCTAAGCCTAGGAGACAAAGTCTTGCGAAAGGTGTCAAAGATGTCAACCACGGAGGAGCTTTGGAATAGGTTAGATTCACTTTATATGACTAAAACCCTCTCCAACCTGCTGTTCTTGAAAACAAAATTCTTTTATTTCAAGATGAGTGAAAATCAAAGGTTGCAAGATCATATGGACAGTTTTAATAAACTGTGTTTGGATCTTGAGAATATAAATATTAAGTATGAATATGAGGATAAGACTTTGGTCTTATTGCACTCTCTTCCTAAGTCCTATGAAACCTTTGTGGATATCTTGAAACATGGAAGAGATAAGTTGACCCTAGATGATGTGATAGGAGCTTTGAATTCCAAGGATTTGCAGCACAAAGTAGAGTCCCAGAAATCTACCATAGAAGCTTTGGCAGTGAACTCCAGAACAGAAAAAGGAGACCCTAGTTTTAAAGGTAGGTCTTGGTCTAAGTCTAGGAGTGACAATAAAGTGATTAAATGTTTTCATTGCCATGAAGAAGGGCATATGAAGAAGAATTGCCCAAATAGGAAGAAAGAATCCCAAGAAAGAACCAGCCCCAAATGTTCAAACACCATGTGTGGTTTTGGCTATGAGAGTGTGGATGTCCTATAGTCTTTCTAGGCATGAAGAAAAAATAGCATAGGTCCTAGGGTTAGGGTGTAATTCTCATAGGAAAAGGGTTTTTTTTTTTACCCATAGAGACATGGTGGAGGGGAAATGGTTTGTCTAGGCAACAACTAAGGTCAAGGAAATTGGAGATGGGAGAAATTAGGATGCATGGTGGAGCTGTTCCAAATTATTAGAATCTGTAAAATATGTCCCTGTTTTTTAATAAAAAGCCTAATGTCCTTACGAATAATTAGATAGTGAGAATTGGAGTCCTAAGAGTTGCTAGGATCTCTTAGAGAGATGGAAGCAACCCTCAAGAATAGAGGATATGTGGTGCATGCTTGCAGGTTTTGTGGATAAGCTGCAGCCACTAAGGATAGCCTATGATAAGTTAGGTTAGGTCATTTCTTGAGGATAGCTCACAATGGTGAGCAAGAATTAGGAAAGGTATCTAAGGCTAGAGATATTACAGGATGGGAAAATTTGCAGGTGTATAGGAATAGGAACCATGTAGTTTTGTCTAGATCTCCAAACGTAGAAGTCTCCAAAATCAGTAAATCCCATTAGAAATCAGTTTCTAGGATGTTTTGGGAACCTATCTAGGCCTTGTCTCATGGTGGAGCTAGGTGAAGTGTACCTAGTAGTGATGGTGTGTCCCTAAGGAATTCCCAAGCGTATATCAGCTTGCTGGAATTAAGTATGAGCTTGCTGGAAATTGCTTCTGGTGTGAAAGGCTAGGTGGAGTAGAGTTGTGGAATAGGTATGCCTAGGTCTTCTAAAGCTAGGGTTCTTACCTATGTGGGAAAGCTCTACCAATAGGACATAAAATTAGCTGTTTCTAAGTGCAAGGGATGAAATCTGGGATGCTGTGTAAAGAAAACAGCAAGGAGAAACCTTTGGGAATGTCCAAAACTAGCCTATGAACCAGGATATAGCAATAGGGAAATCTGGAAAATGTTTTGGTCATATTCATTGTGTAAGCATGGTGGATTGTGAGAGGGAGAAAGCTAGTGTTTAAGATGGTTTTGGCTCTTGCAGTGAGGATCCTTGTGAACAGTGAGGAAAAATGGTGTGTGCAAGTGTGTACTTGTATGGTGTAGCCATTATTGATCAAAAGTCCAGATTAAGCAAGGAAAGGGAAGGAGAATCATATTGTAGGAAATGAGCAAGGGAATAAAAGGTCTAGTGTTGCCTAGGATGGGTAAAAGATAGAACCACTAGTAATCTACCAGTGAGGTATGGAATGTTAGGTTTGAAGGATGCTTAGGCTCAGGTTTGAGTGCTAAGGAGTAGGCTGGAAAATAGAACCTCTTGTATAAGAAGAGGTGATGCACTCTTGTCCAAATGAATAGCATGGAGCCATGTAAATTTGGGGAGAATGTTGGTCTTAGATGAAAGATCCCTTATTTTAAAGGGGTGGAGTGCTGTGAAGTGTCTATTTGAGAATTAAGGAAGGTGCTGGAAATGGGGAAAAGTCTAGGAAAAATGCGAGACAAATGGCCATTGTGTAAAGCAGCACATGCAGGCTTAATTTGGATCAAATAGGTATAACTAACAGCCATTATCCATGTGGAAACTAAGGGAAAAGTGATCTTATAGTATAGCCAAGGGATAAGAGGCTAGAGGGAAAGGTAACTAGGTAAGCAAGGATTGGTTGCTTAGAAGGTCTCTCTAGGTATGAGGTATGATAGTAGTTCCTTAGGTAAGATATAAGATTGGAAGAGTCCAAAAGGGTTAAAATTGAGTGCATAAGGAAGCTGTGAATATTTCAGTGGTATGCATAGTATATTGATAGGCAGCTTTATTAGTATTTTCTCCGAAATAGAACTCTCAAAGTGTAGCTGAGTGTTTAGATCAGTGTTTGAGAGTGTGGGAGGAAGGATAAGCTGGGAAATACTAAGGCATAGAGATTGGAATAGGGTTTGGACAGCTTAAGGCAGCCTAGGTTACCCTAATCGTAAGCACATCTTAGTAGACTAGTAGGTAGAGATGAGCAGTCCTGTTTGTTTGAAGCAAACATAAGAAGGGAAGACAGCTATAAATCCAAAAAGACCAAATATGGGAGCTAGAAGTAAGTTTAGCAGTGATAAGGTCTATCCGGGTGGGGTACACTGGTGTTGTGATGCTGTATAAAAGTTTGGTCACTTTGGGATTAATGAGTAACATTGAGTATGGATTTGGTTTATGGTGGAGTGTATGTAGACACCATGTAGAGACCAATCATATTGATGTTAGGAATATATTCATAAGGAAGACCCTTGAGGAGGTAGATAATTCTAATGAGAGTTGCAAGTTTAGTTAAGTTAAGTGCAGCTGAAAGTATTGTCCTAGGTGATCCATTGGTGAAATTTACAGCATTGTATTTGATTTTCTTAATGTTTGTTGATTGATTTGATGAGCAGGTTATCATGCAGGAAACCAAAGAAAGAGCAAGCCAAAAGTTTTTGATGGATGAAGATGGAAGTTATCACACTCAAGACAATGGTGGAGATTTGTTAAAGATTGTCTAGAGTTAGTGATAGGTTAAATAAGCAGTTTTGTATGCGGTTTTCAGTACTTGATAGGCGGGTGGCTTTCTTGTAATAATTAGTTATTAATGGAGGACAAAACCGATAATATCATAACCGGCCCTAAGTAATATCACCCTATTCTCTATAAATAGGGTAAGGGGGCTGAGGGATAGAGAACCGCATGTTCTCTTCTGTTTTTGCGAGAGCCTAGAGAGTGAGAAAGCTGTGAATTAGAATAGGCTTATTCATTCTTGGAAGGCTTGTATCATGAGAGAAAGAAGATGGAAGTTTTGTACTGTTTTCATGAAATAAAGAAGGCTTCTTGGTGGTGGTTTCAAGGCTGGATGTAGTGCCAACTCAATTGGCATGAACTAGGATAAAAGGTTGTCTTCTTATATGGTTTGAATGTTTCTTTCTTGTTTTGTTCTTACTTAAATTCTGTTCTTTATTGACTGTTTGTGTTGTGGTGTGTTGGGCGGTGAGTTGTGTGTGTTTGGAGGGATGTTTGATCGATTTCTTGGAGGGTTTAAAGGCTGCCAATGCTCCCAATTTATAACAGACTACTCCATTCTTTGGGTCTACCCAAGCTGGTCACCAGGGGGAGACTTCCTATGGTGAGTCGAGTGACATCTTCTTTCCTCTACCATCTTCCTAGTCCACTTTTCAGCTTAATGCCAATCCTCATTCGGTCTCTAGTGAGCCTAGTCATGCCTCTAATCCTAACCCTACAGCCAGTCTATCTCCCCAGCACTCAAACAGCCTTAAGCCTTAACCATGGAGATGATCAGGCCAAATTTGATGAGCAAGAAGCCTGCCAGTGGCTGCAAGGAAGATACAAAGGGTCTCCCTATATATAAACAAAAACAGCCAAGCCTAGAAGACCAGCAAGCTCCAAACTCCTCTCCCATTCAAAGCCAGGATCACATGCAGACAATACCTCCAGCCTCTATCGGCCAAATCCTTGATGATATCGACCTTCCCATAACTCTTAGGAAGGGAGTTAGAAGCTGCACCACCCAATGGCCAATTACCTATCCTATCATGGCCTCTCCCAAAACCATAAAAGCTTCCTAACATCTCTAGATTCAATTATCATTCCAAAATCAGTAACTGAGACTCTAAAAAATCAGAATTGGAAGCTTGCTATGCTTGAGGAAATGAGGGCTTTAAAAAGGAACCATACATGGGATATTGTGGACAAACCTAAGGGAGTTAATCCAGTGGGGTGTAGATGAGTTTTTAATGTCAAGTATAAGGCCGATGAGACACTTGAGAGGTATAAGGCAAGGCAGGTAGCTAAAGGCTACACTCAATCATATGGGATTGACTACCGAGAGACATTTACATCACTGGCAAAGATGACCACAGTTCATATTCTCCAGTCATTGGCAGCCTCATTTGGGTGGAATCTATAACAAGTAGATGTTAAAAATGCGTTTCTCCATGGAGATTTAGAAAAGAAAGTGTTTATGGATTTACCACCAGGATTTCATAAGGGACTCAGTGGGAAGGTATATTGGCTAAATAAGGCCTTATATGGGCTCAAACAATCCCCTAAGGCTTGGTTTGAGCAGTTATCTAAAGCCATGCATACTATCGGTTACAATCAAAGTTGGGGGGACCATACCTTATTCATCAAACACTCGACAAGAGGAAAAGTTACTGTGCTACTAGTATATGTGGATGACATGAAAGTAACTGGCAATGATGAAAGAGAACAGGCAAAGCTTAAAGAAAGGTTAGCTAAGGAATTTGAAATCAAAGACCTGAGTGTGCTCAAGTATTTTTTGGGAATTGAAGTAGCTTATTATAAGGCAGGTATTTTGCTCTCTCAAAGGAAATATGTACTTGATTTATTAATTAAAATAAAATTGATAGAAGGAAAAGGGGCAAAAATTCCTATTGAACCTAACTACAAGCTATGGAACAACCCTACTAGCAAGTTTATAGACAAAGGAAGGTATCAACGACTAGTTGAAAGATTGATATATCTCTCTCACACAAGACCAGATATTGTCTTTCCTGGCAGCTTGGTAAGTCAATTCATGCACGACCCAACTGAGGAGCATATGCTAGCGGTTAGAAAAATCTTGTGTTATCTCAAGGCTACTCCAGGTAAAGGGATCCTATTTAAAGCAGGAAATAAATTAAACATTCAAGGTTTTTCAAATGTAGATTATGCAGGGTCCATAACTGATAAAAGATCTACAAGTGGCTACTATGTATTCCTAGGAGGGAATCTGGTATCCTGGAGAAGCAAGAAGAAAGTGTTGTGGCAAGATCAAGTACAGAGACAGAATTTAGGGCTATGGCCCTTGCTTTATGCGAAATTCTAAGCCTACGAATTGTTCTTGATGATCTAAGAATTTTAGTCCAAGACACAGTTAAGTTGTGGTGTGATAACCAGTCAGTAATCAGTATAACACATAATCCAATCCAACATGACTGGACTAAGCATGTTAAGATAGACAGGCACTTCATAAAAGAGAAGTTGAAAGCTGAACTCATTCCCCTACCATATGTTCCATTAGAGAAACAAGTTGCTAATATATTAATAAAAGGGTTGCCAGTAAAAAGATTTGAAGATCTAGTAAGCAAGTTAGGAATGTGGGATATCCATTCTCCAGCTTGAGGGGGGAGTGTTGGCAGTTAGATTTATCAGTTGATTTATTTATTAATGATTTGAGTTGTTGTAATCTAGTAGGGGTCCTAATTTATAGGAGAGTAATCAACTCCTATAGATGAGGAGAATTGTTAGGAGTTGAATAGTCTTAGAATTCTTCAAGGATTAGGAGTATGTGTGTTATAAGTAAGATTGTATTAATTAGTTTTGATATATGAAAGATTAATTCTTGTTCTTTCACAAATATATATATATAAGGGGGGGTGTTGAGAAAAAAAAGCTACCTTAAGGGGAAAACCCAGTACAAAAAGACTAAATGTCAATCAAAATATATATCCCATCAAGAGAATAAACGAAGGAATAAAAGAAACAAGGTGTCAACCAAGACAATAAGAAAAAGGAAATAATAACAGATCCCTTAAACCCAAGAATGGAATGCCCCAGACCATCAAATCCTCTACTATTTCTCTCCATCCAAAGGTGGCACACAGCAGGGAAAAGAACGAAAGAAATATAGCAAGTAGTCATAAGTGTTTATGCTCTGAGGATGGTTAAACATGATGCCAAATGAATAAAAAATCAAACAGTGAATATCGAAAACTACGAAGATAAGGCCCCAAATTTCTCCGGAACCAAAACAATGACAGATCAAGTCATCGAGAGACTCACGACTCTCCTCGCATAAGAGCCACAAATCAACCACTAGGCTATCTATTTGTCAAGTCCGGAGGATCTAACTAAAGGATTCTCGAACAATAGGCTGATCGAGAGAGTTGGGAGAGGGAAATCAGAGAGAATTGAGGGAGAAAGAGAGAGGATTTCAGAGAATTAAGTTGTAATATTGCCTGAAAAATGCCGAGAGAGAGAGAGTACCCATATATAGTTGGGATACTAGCCCCTCACGTGCGGTAACCGTTTACATCATTGGGGAATGTACAAGCTGCCACAACAACAACAAATTCTGTACCATACCCCTACAACCACTAACTAACTCGCACCTAGATTCTTCTTTTATTACATTTAGTTTCTCCATTACATTTAATTGCTATACTACCCCTTATATCACGCAGTATGTGACAATTACCCTGCCCTACAAAACTTTTCTTGTCCTTAAGAAACGTGGAGGAGGCTAGCCACGCGAGGGAACTGGTTAAGGATGTCCGGAAGATACTCTCATGTGTTATTCTCCAAGTGTAGATCAGAACACTTAATGAGAACTTGGGTAATTAGGGCTCCCTATCTGTAGATCACCCTTCTGTCAAGTATAGTTATAGGCTCCCGAATAGGAGCTTCAGCCTGGGGAAGAGTTGGTAAGATGGAGTTTGCTAGTTGTGCCTCTACTGCCTTCTTAAGGAGTGAAACATGGAACACCAGATGCATATTAGAACCCTCTGGCAACTGTAACTGATATGCAACTGTTCCCACCCTTGCAGTAATTGGAAAGGGACCATAGAACCTTGGATGTAGTTTGGAGCCGGAGTGAGGAAGTAGGGTTCTTAGGTGTCCTGACTTCAGCTTTAGATACACGATGTCACCTACCTAAAATTCCCTCTCACTCCTCTTGTCTGTAAATTGTTTCGTCCAATTTTGGGAATTAGCTAGCTCCTCCTTAATCACCTGCATAGCCTATTGCCTCTGTTGTAGGTATGCATCGAGGGCTGCCATAGTTGAGTTGTCTCCCACATATGGCAGTAGGGGTGGTTTGTAACTATAAAGGGCTTCAAAGGGGGACCTTTTTATGGTTGAATGGTGGTTGGAATTGTACCACCATTGAGGCAACGGAAGCCATTTGTGCCATGTCTTTGGTTGAAGGAAACAAGTACACCTGAGATATATCTCCAAGCACTGATTAACCCTTTCGATTTGCTCGTCCGATTTAGGGTGGTGAGCACTGGACATCTTTAGTTTCACCCCCAATAATCCCATCAACTCCTTTCACAGTAGGCTAGTAAAGATTTTGTCTCTGTCTGATACTATAGCCGTAGGTGTCCCATGTAGTTTAACCACTTAGTCTAAGAACATTTTGGCCACCTCTTGGGCAGTGTATGGATGAACCAAACCCATAAAATGCCCATATTTGGTGAAGCGATCCACCACTACCATAATGCAGTCTCTACCTTATGATTTGGGCAGCCCCTCTATAAAGTCCATTGAGATATCCTCCCATGGACCCCCAAAGATATTCATAGGTTGGTGTAGCCCGAGTGTTGTCGCATTCTTTGACTTGCACTGCCTACAAGTGTCACATCTCATTACAAATTCCATAACATCTTTCTTAAGTCCTGGCCATTTGAAGAGCTATTTGACTCGATGGTATGTGTTTACAATACTCGAGTGTCCCCCGATGGGAGAGGCATGCAGTGCCTCTACTATCCTCTTTTTTAGTGCCTCCTCTTCCCCAATCACCAGTTTCCCTTAGCATCTAATCATCCCATTTGTTAGAGTGTAACCCAATTTAGATGAAGGGTCAACCTCTAACTGTTGCAGGACCTCCCGGGTCTTCTCACTTGATGTATAGCTAGCAGCCACCTCTTGGCACCAATCTAGGACAATGGTTGTGATTGCAGCTACACTCCCCTCTTCAAAACACCTGGATAAAGCATCCGCTGCTATGTTTTCCTTACCCTTCCTATATTGAATCACATAGTCCAAACCCATTAATTTAGTCATACATTTTCGTTGTAACTGTTCAATGATGATGGCGACACAAGAGTTAGATTGGGACATCTTAGTAACTCCGAAGGGAACGTGAGCTATACATTTTATCGACGCATAAGTCCAAATGAAATAAGATAAGCATTAAAAAAGATGAAAAATCATAAGGCGGTGGGACCGGATAATATACCAATAGAAGCATGGAAATGCATGGGAGAAGAGGGTATCTCCTAGCTAACGAAATTATTTAACGCGATTCTTAAATCAAAAAAGATGTCAGGTGAGTGGAGGAAGAGTACTTTGATCCCTATATATAAGAACAAAGGAGATGTTCAAAACTGTGAAAATTACAGAAGAATTAAGTTAATGAGCCATACCATGAAACTCTGGGAGAGAGTAATACAGCAGAGGCTCAGAAAAGAAACAGAGGTCTCAGAAAATCAGTTTGGTTTCATGCCCGGTAGGTCAACAATGGAAGCTATATACCTACTGAGGCGCCTAACGGAAAGGTATCGGGATCATCAGAAGAACCTACATATAGTGTTTATAGATCTAGAAAATGCCTATGATAAGATCCCTAGAGAAGTATTATGGAGGGTTTTAGAGAATAAAGGAGTCCGAATAGTCTATATACAAGCCCTTAAGGACATGTATCATGGTGCAGAGACAAGGGTCAGAACATGTGGAGGGGATACTGAACCGTTTAAAATTACAATAAGATTGCATTAAGGTTCTGCACTAAGTACACACTTATTTGCTTTAGTAATGGATAAACTCACTAAAGATATTCAGACAAATGTGCCATGGTGTATGCTATTTGCAGACGACATAGTGTTGGTGGATGAAACAAAAGAAAGAGTGAACACTAAGCTTGAGTTATGGAGAAACAATTTAGAATCTAAGGGATTTAAATTAAGTAGAAAGAAAACAGAATATATGGAATGTAAATTTAGTAAGAATGCAAGAGTAGAGGATGTTATAATAAAATTGGAAGACCAAATCTTACAAAGAAAAGACCATTTTCGATATTTGGGATCAGTGATTCAAAAAGATGGAGAAATTCACGAGGATGTCACACATAAAATTAAGGCAGGTTGGCTAAAATGGAAAAATGCATCGAGGGTGTTATGTGATGATAAAATCCCATTAAAATTGAAAGGAAAATTCTATAGGACAGCTATAAGACCAGTTTTGTTGTACGGCTCAGAATGTTGGGCAGTCAAATACCAACATGAGCAAAAGACGAGTGTAGCAGAGATGAGGATGTTAAAATGGATGTGCGGCCATACAAGAAAAGATAAAATTAGAAATGAAGTTATTTGTAATAAGATAGGAGTAATGCCAATAGAGGAGAAGATGAGAGAGATTAGACTAAGATGGTTTGGTCATGTGAGAAGGAGACCAAGAGACGCTCCTGTGAGGAGAGTTGATGAAATGGAACAATTAATCAAAAAAAGAGGTAGAGGCAGACCTAAGAAAACTTTGAGGGAAACATTAAAGTTTGATATGAAGTGTATGGATCTCAATGAAGATATGACAAAAGATAGAAATACATGGAAGTCTAGAATTCATGTAGCCGACCCCACATAGTGGGATAAAGGCTGGATATGTTGTTGTTGTTGTATTTTCGTTGTAACTGTGTATGCAGCTTCTGTTGTAGCAAAAATTTAAGGCTCTTGTGGTATGTCTTGATCACAAACCTTCCCCCCTCGAGATAATGACACCATTTCTCCATTGTCATTAGTATTGCTAGAAGCTTCTTTCCATAGATGCTCAACCCTAGGTGTCTTGGGGCAAGGGCTTGGCTAAGAAACACTATAGTTCTGTCTTCTTGCACCAGGACTACTCCAATACCATTAGCACTCGCATCTATTTCTAAGATGAATTGCTTGTTAAAATCCGGCAGGCCTAAAGTTGGTACTTCACTCATGGCCTATTTGAGCTTACAAAAGGCTTCCTCTGCCTTAGAATCCCACCGAAATCCATCTTTCTTCAATAGGTCAGTAAGAGGTCGACTGATAATACCATACCCCTTAACAAACCGGCGATAGTACCCGGTTAATCCTAAAAATCCCCTCAATCCTTTCACATTGTGAGGCCTTGGCCAGGCCACCATTGTGGCCACCTTACTAGGGACAGTGCTCACCCCTGAACTAGATGTGATATGCCCTAGATATTTAACCTGCTACCTGGAAAAAATACACTTTGACTCCTTAACATATAGTTTATTGAGTCTAAGGATCTCAAAGGTAATTTTTAAGTGGTTTAGGTGTTGTACAAAGGTAGGGCTGTAAATTAAGATGTCATCAAAGAACACTAGGATGAATTTATGTAGGTATGGTTCAAATATTTTGTACATTAACGCCTGAAAGATTGCAGGGGCGTTAGTGAGGCCAAAGGGCATTACGAGGAACTCACAATGCCCTTGCTGAGTCTTAAAAGTTGTTTTAAGAATATCTTCAGACCGCATTCTGATTTGATGATAGCCTGATCGAAGGTCTAGTTTGGTTAAGACATAGGCATTTTTTAGCTCATCAAGTAGATCTTCCACAATTGGAATAGGAAACTTGTTTTTTATGGTCATGACATTGAGTTGACGGTAATCAATGCAAAACCTCAATGATCCATCCTTTTTCTTAACAAGTAATACCAGTGATGCAAAGGGACTATGGCTGGGTTGAATAATGGATTTTTGCAACATATCTTTGATGAGTTTCTCTATCTATGTTTTCTGTCTGGGAGGGCATCAGTAGGCTCTTAGGTTAACAGGCTCTACATTAGGCTTAAGATTGATAATATGGTCATAAGGTCTCTTTAGTGGTAGGGAACTTGGCCCAAAAAATAGGTCCTTAAATCCAATTAACAGCATGTTAAGAGAGTCAAATTCTTGTACCTACCATGGCTTATGAGAACTGCTGCCCACTGCCTCTACCAGATGACCCTCTTCTCCTTGTTCCCCGAGGGTGGATTCCATGGTATGGATAGAAAATAATTGAGCCACCTGTGATAACTTGCTCTTGAGCATCCTGTGCAGCCTCTTTCCCGAAATCATTTTACACACCCCTACTTCATGGATGCCCACTAGGGCCTTCCCCCTTCCCTCCTTCTCAAACGTGACCTCCATTTTATTGAAGTCAAAACTAATAGGACTGACCTCCTTCATCCAGTCCACTCCCAACACTACGTCACAACCTCCCAATTTCAACAGCCTTAAATCAACTACAAACTCTTCCCCATTCAACTCCCAGCAAAACCCCAAGCAAGATGACTGACTCACCACCTTGTTTCCGTTTGCTACGGTCACCGATAGTGGATGTGAATTAGAGACTTCACACTTCAACTTCTTGGCCATGGTTTCATCCAAAAAGTTGTGGGTACTCCCACTGTCAATGAGCACCAATATTGTGGCATTTCAAACTCTCCCCTCTACCTTAATAATCTTGCTATTTGCTAACCCCTTCAGTGCATGCAGGGATATCTCCCCTCTATCTTCTTCCTCCTTTTCCATACTCTCGTCCCCTTCTTCTTCTTCTTCGTCCTCTTCCGCTTCTAACAATAACAACTGTCGTTTACATTTATGCCTCACAAAGTACTTATCTTCCCCTATTTGCAGGTGGAGTCATTGTCGAAGGTAAGGCCAGGACATTCTTGCTACCTTGCCCTGCATCCCTGCCTATAGCCCTGTTTTTGGGGAGCCACCCTCCGGTACTCAACCCTTTCATCTGACTCCTTTGTTTCTTTAACATGGCCTCGATAGTCATCTCCTGCAGCCTTACACTATCAGTAGCCTGCTTAACTATCCGGGACTGCATCATCTTTACCATTGGTCTCCCATCTTCTCCTAATCCACTGATGAAACTTGATACAAAATATTCTTCAATTAGGTAGGGTTGGTGCATTACCATTAGCGATCTCAACTATTCGAACTTCAATTGATAGGCCAGCACCGTCCCATCCTACCTTAGCTTATTGAACTCCTCGATCACATCCCTCGAATCTCTGTCCCCAAATCTCGCACAAAGGTCCTCTGCAAATACATGCCAAGGACTCCCCTCCTTCGATGCGAGCCAACTCTAAAACCATGCATCTCCCATATCGTTCAAGCCCGCCACGGCCAAACTTACCTTCTGCTATTCTTGAACTTGATACAATGAGAACACCCTTTCACACCTCCTTATCTCCACCATCTTGGATTTTCACCCTCAAATAGTGGAATCTCCAATTTCGCCATTGGAAAATTTGGTTGGGTCCAGTTCGCCTGCACTCCATTCCTCCTATTTTCACCCAGGGTCTCTATTTCGAATTCAAAGTCCAAAGTTCCCCCCTGACATTGCTCCACTCCCACTCCAGGAAATATGGGCTCCGTACTTTCCCTAGGCAAAAATTCCAGCAACAGCCTCCCCAGCTGTTGTGATGCAAACACTCATCTGAACATTTGCGTCAGCTCCCAGTTTTCTTCACGCCACCTCCCCATCACCTGATGAATACGGGTATCCACCCCAGTTCCAATCGAGGGTTCCAAGGATCCCAGCCTCAACTGCATCTTTGCCATGGCTGTCGTCACTTGCTGCAATTGGGACTCCATCTGCTTCATTCGCATCCCATAAGCCATTGTGTCAATATAGTAGTATCCGCCTGACGCCAAAGAGCGAGCTTTGATACCAGATTATCAAGTCCAGAGGATTTGACTAAGGGATTCTCAAACAATAGGCTAATCGAGAGAGCTGGGAGAGGAAAATCAGAGAGAATTGAGGGAGAAAGAGAGAGGATTCCAGAGAATTAAGTTGTAATATTGCCTGAAAAATGCCGAGAGAGAGAGAGAGAGTACCCATATGTAGCTGGGATACTAGCCCCTCACGTGCGATAACCGTTTACATCATTGGGGAATGTACAAGCTGCCACAACAGCAACAAATTCTGTACCATACCCCTACAACCACTAACTAACTCGCGCCTAGATTCCTCTTTTAATACATTTAGTTCCTCCATTACATTTAATTGCTATACTACCCCTTATATCACGTGATACATGACACTATCATAAGAAAAGCACAAAGAGAAACATAGCAGAGAAAGAAAGCAATCTAAAATGGGGATTTCAATCTCCATACCCATCCTACTAATAGATTTGCTTCGATCATGAAAAGCATCATAACAACAGGATTATATATATATATATATCCATCCATGTACTAGCCTCCAAGCCATCCCTCCTCTCTGTGCCTGTCAGAGGATGATCCTGAAGCATCCCTAAGAATGTTGTCATCAAATAAGCCTTCCAATCTTGGAGATTGTCCTAAAACAAGAAGAGCAAGGAAGGAAGAAAGCACTCACCCACTGTCACCTCATGATTCGCAACCAAGCAAAAAACGTATGGACAACACCCCCCACCCCTCAGGAGCTGGTGTACGAGGGCTTATGCCCACAGCAACTATCTAACTGAAACCTAATACTTTCCCCATGCTTAACCTCAAAGCCCATGGTCCGACAAAAATGATGCCTTGCCAAAGCCCAAACTCAAAGGGTAAGGAAATGGAATCTGAACACAAACTATCCTAAGAGCTCCCATACTTTCCCCCACCTACCTTCCTCCAAAAGCTATCCCCCCCAAAAGAGCAAACCTCCAAAGTCACATACCGAAAAGGGCTTATTAAAGAGCAAAGATTAACACCCAACACACTGTTCCACCAAAAGACAAACATTTTCCCAGCTCAAAAATTAGCACTTGAATCATCCCCAATACCCCCAAAATAAAGTGCCTCTAAAACGTCTCTAACCCTAACATCTAATTTAGGCCCCAAAAAGAGAGACACCATATACAACAGGAGGCAAGACAAGGTGCTCTTATAATGGTAAGCCTCCCACCCTTTGTCAAATATTGCTCTTAGGGTTTCCACAAACCCTTCCATATCAACTTGGCCTTTGAAAATTGAACCAAGGAGAAATAAGTAGTGGGTAATTTTACTCAAAACTGTGCGCAGCACCAATAAAAATGGTCTCACTCTTGGCTAAATTAATATGAATTTCCTTACAGACCATTGATTAACAACTTACCAATGTGATTATTCCTTCTACAGGCATATCAATCCTATGGAAATATTTAGGATTGTTATCACCTAGTGTCAGATGTCTACCTCGCTAAAATTCATAACAAGGGAAGCATATCAATGAATAGCACTACCAATACCTTTCAAATATATTTGGAGCATCCACATCACAGTCATAATTGACAAAAATATCAATAATAATCTGAGAATCTTGAGAGATCTTTTCCAGTAAATTGAGGACAGTCATCTTCTGTAAGAAACTAGGCTGAACTACATTCTCAAGCACACGCAGGATGAGCATAGGAAAGAAAATTCCAATTTCAGCTTTCAGTGCTGATCTTAACTTTGACAACAAGCTCTTGAATATTGAACAGAGAAGCTGGTAAATAGTCATAACTGACAATGCACTGTTCTTTAGAATGGATAAACAAAGATACTGCTTGACAGCATTAAGAAACCTGAAGCAAAAGAAAAGAAATATTAGCATTCTTATTTTAAAATAGGAAAAGTAAGACTTTAGAGTGACCAATCAGAACCAGGGAATGAATACCATGATTTATTAATGATATAAAGAATTGGCATGATAGAGTGGAACAACCTACATAACAACATATACAGAAATAAAAGAGGAGTTCAGTATCAGAACAAGAATAAAATGTTGCAATCTAAGGTTGTGACGGTGCAGGCCATTAAACTTAAAGCACGAGAATCCCTCAGGACTGAAAAGGGCCTAAGACTATCAATATCAACCTCCTTGAGGATAGGCAGGCCCATTTTTCATAAGAAAAGGTATAATGAGGTCAAAGTGGAGACAACTTGACTTCAAGATCAATAAGATTCTCATGCAAGAATCCCCTCAAAACCAAATGAGGTATGAAAGGGTCAGTTTGTACGACCTAGTGAGCTCCTCGGGAATCAATAAACAATCAAAGTATGGTTTCTCTCAACCATTGAAGAGAAACAATTGAAATGTCTTACCAAGCCTATAAATATACCTTATTTATATAATGTGAAACTATATTGTTGAAGCTAGATAAAATTTAAACATTTGGACCTTCGAGGCCTTTGTTCTCTCTACTCTATCCCATTTCCTTCACCTTTTCTTATCCTTTTCTCTCTTCACTTTCTATTGTCACTCTAGGCTTCTCTACACCCTTTCTCGTTGGTTCTTCTTCCCCTTTCTTTCCATTGCTATGTTACTCTCCTATCAGGTTCTTTCGTTTCTTTCACCTTGACATCAAGATCTTCTCTTATATTATGAATCTTCTTCTTCACTGCCCATGTATCACTTCCCCTCGACTGGCTCTCCTTGTACTATGCGTCATAACCGTATGAGCAATAAAAGAGTATTATTGTAATAGGATAGAATAGTTTGTTAGGAATATTTTAGCAAGTGGTTAGAAGCACATGGGAGCATGTGCTAGGCTGTTATAAGGCAAATATGCCTATAACAGGTTGCTGTAATGGTTTGTTTCCTTATCTAAGAAATTAATGAATTGAAATCTATTTTTCTCCTCTTCCAAATTCTCTCCCCTTTCTTGATCTTCATCTCCCTCTTTTCTGTTTTTCTAATCCCCCTAACACTTCTTCTAATCTCTCCCTCATTCTTCCAATTTCCTCCTTAATTTCCTTTTGTTCTTGGCTTTAGCTGAATCGGATTCTTCCGATTTCCAAACTGATCCTAAGTTAAGCCCTAGGATCATGACAAATGGTATCAGAGCAGTTCATCCTTGGTTGTGGTTTTGATTTGAGTTCCAACAGTGATTATCGGTGAGTTCCTACGGTAATTATCGGCTATTGATAGGCGATTGTTTCCAATTCGATTTGGAGGATATTAAGATCGATAGTGAACGAGAGAGAGCAAAGCAATTCTCGCCAACTGCATCAATTAATCCTAAGTAGTTAGAAATTGAAAGATGAGTAGCGTCAGGAGGTGACGGCCGGAACTCGGGCAATTCTTGTCTAATGTTGAAGGCGAAGCAGGCCAAGGGAGTTCCAACAGTGGCTCCAAGAAGATTGCAATAGAGCCAGGGTTCTTCGGCCACATCGGTGATTGGGTGATTCGATTCTAGGTGAATTTTGGCTGAACCTCGGAATTTGATTCCGCGGTTGAGGAGGAAACTGTGGTAGCAAGATCGGCTTGAAGAGGAACAACACTTGCAATTCGCGACTCCTAGAATCAGTGTCGGAGGCAAGTTAGGTTGCTGAAGGCGACTTTGAAGGACCGAGGGAATCCCAGGAAGTTGATTCTTAGCGGATCGATTGCCGACAGTTGTTACAACGTTCAATCCAGGAAGTCGCGATTGGTGCAAGAGTTTAAAGCAAACGCGAACAGCTAGGACGTCGCGATTTGGATTTGGGAGTGTTGCGATGCAGTGGGTTGGACTTGGGGGTGTCTCGATATAGCGGGTGTTGCGATTTGGACTCGGGAGTGGGGTGTAGCTATTGAACTAACAATGAGTTCTGGTGATTTTGGAATCAAAGGCGATCGCAATTGGGCTGGGAGCCTTGGACGGTGATTGGGTTGAGAAGAACTGCCATTAATTTCTAGAAGGCACAACAGGCACTCTTGTTCCGAGTCTTGAAGAGGAAGGCGGACAACTGAGGCCGAAAGAAGAGGCGCAACTAGGAAGATCGCTGAACCATTTCAGTTCTAGCGAGCAATGAAGGCATGAAGTAGACCTAGATCCGAGTCATCTAGAAGCTATAGCTATCGCGAGCAGATACAAATCCCGTGACCGCGACAACTCTCTGTTATGTTCTCGTGATCAAATTCCTGCTGGATTTCAGAATTGGATTCCGACGTGCTAGGAGGTGAGTGTCGACTAATACTTTAGGCTTGGAAATTTGAAGGTGATGGGGCCAATTGGTTTCGACGGTGCTTTTGGAGACGCCTAAAGCAGTTCCAATTGATCAAAACTTATAGACGAATACAACCTCCTTGATTCCGATGGAGGAATTCTTGGCTAATTGGCCTTGAGGCAGTTGATCATCCAATTACTATGATGTCGATTGTGTTTTTCGACTGAGAGTCAGACGCTCTAGGAGACTCTAGGAGACCAATCAAGTTGCTAGAACTATGTAACTCCTTCTACTACTACAATAGACCTGACCTTGAAGCAGAACAGTGGCTGCAATTTGACACTTCTTGGATCAGCTTCAGGGTGACTGTTGAGAGGTACATACTGAAGAGAAGTGAGGGATTTAGGATGTACAAAGCTCCTGTTTATTGGCCTTCGAGTTGTCCTACTCATGAAGCTAGGGGAGGCAGTCCATACATGGAGCAGATGAGCCTTCAATTGCAGCAGAAGAAAGCTTTCTTTTCAGCTGGAATGGAGCCTCAGTGGAAACCAAAAAAGGCTGCATTTTCAGTTGGCAGCAACAGGGAACAGAAGAAGGGGATCGACCAAGTTGACAAGGAAACAAGAAGTGTAATTCATGAAGAGTGCGAGAAATTTGGCCGTATGTTCCGCAAGAAGCTACAAGAGTTTGAGATGATACTTATTAAGAAGTATCATTATAACTTTTCGGTGGAATACTTTGATGATTATCATGGAAGTTTTAATAAGGAGGACTTCCTTGAAATAGAGCAGCCAAATGAGAAGTCAAGATTATGGAAAAGCGAATCAATGCTTACCTCCAACATAGAGTGGAAGAAGGATACCAATTTCAGCAGAACTATTAAGGAGGAGTGCAAGATCAGTGATGAAATTGGTGGTGAATGGCATTGTTCAAAAGGAATATATGATGAACAAAGGAATCTATGATAAACAAATTGATGGGACAGCAAAGGCAAAGGGACAATCTGAAATTGTAGAAAGAGAGGTTCACAGAGAGGGAAATTCCAGCAAACACAAGGAAGAAGGAGTTGTTGAATTATTTTCATGTAATCAAGAGATTCCAACTGAAACTTCAGCCAATATTAAGGAAGTTGGCGTTGTAAATGAAGCGAACAAGTCAATGGAAACTCAGGATTCCGAAGATGAAAGAAGATTGGATGAGGAGATTGGGGTAGACCACATTCTACAAGAGCAAGAAACTGATCTCGGTGATGCACAGCCTAATCTAGATGTAAATCATGTTAGGGAAGAAGGTCGAGATGAAGGCCAAGGGTCAGTCATTGAGAAATTGTTGGCTGGAATTGAAGTGGCAGCAGCTCCTAATGTTAATACTCACAAACAGCCTTGGTATGAACATTCAAGGTAAGTCTACAAGTTCCCATTGCTACATTTCGAGGCTATTGTTGATATTTTTGCAGCAGAGCATGGCTGTGGATTGAATGGGGGTACAATAACAACAACTATGGTTGTAGATCTGCTTTCCTTACTTGTAGTGGATGGTAATGAAGTTTTCCCTAATGAAATTTTGGGCCAATTTATACTCGGAATTAATCTTGAAAACCTAAGAATGAAGAAGAAGAGACCTAGAAGTAGAAATAAAGAAAGGAGGATGATCCGCATAAAGAAGGTTGGAATTGGATAAAGAGCAACGACTACTCGTGGCAAGTTCTTGGGTCAAGAACTCTCTTAAGGAGGGGGAAATTGTCATGACCTAGCAATAAAAGGGTATTATTGTAATAGGATAGAATAGTTTGTTAGGGATATTTTAGCAAGTGGTTAGAAGCACATGGGAGCATGTGCTAGGCTGCTATAAGGCAAATATGCCTATAACAGGTTGTTGTAATGGTTTGTTTCCTTATCCAAGAAATTAATGAATTGAAATCTATTTTTCTCCTCTTCCAAATTCTCTCCCCTTTCTTGATCTTCATCTCCCTCCTTTCTGTTCTTCTAATCCCCCTAACACTTCTTCTAATCTCTCCCTCATTCTTCCAATTTCCTTTTGTTCTTGGCTTTAGCTGAATCGGATTCCTCCGATTTCCAAACTGATCCTAGGTTAAGCCCTACGATCATGACACTATGCTACTAAATCTTTTTCCACCTCTTTATATTTTCTTGGGACTCAACTAAGCTATTTCATTCTTGCTCCATCAATGCTGATTTGTTTAAATCTAATGCACTTGTTTTTGTAGGGTGGGGGGTTGTTTAACATCAACTTGGTACAAAATTCTGGAACATTTGCTAAAGAATCTTCTCAATGTTGGGGTCTGGCTTCTCCACTTTGACAAACATCAATGTGCATATGTAGCATGCACAGTACTAACTGACCACACATTTCTCTTTATGGACACAAGAATGATAATTCCCTGAAGTTATTACAACAGAGAAAGTACTTGTATCATACTCTTTATGAAAAGAATTGAGAAAAAATAGATGTCATACGTGAAGCCATAAGAAGTGCTGAGGAAGAAATCAAAGAACTAGGCAGAGATAGTCCATAACAACCATCTCCTTATATTGGTTCACTTACTAGCAAAGAAATAGGCATCACAATCAGTGGCACATGCGAGAAACTAACATGTGTTGGAAGTTCTGTGGTTACAAGTATTCAAGAAAGGTGAAAACAAAATCCTAAAGGAGGCAACTTGTTTATCTGGCCATAATGGTATCATCAATCAAAAAGCAACAATTATGTCCAGTGATAAGCCAACAGTAATCAATCGTACGCAGCTTACTGCAAGAAAAAAGCTATACAGCTAAATTAAAACACAATCTAATTGTAACCACTCAAGCATCAAATCCCAAAATAAAGACGTCCACATGAAATAATAACAAGGGATAAAGTTTCCATAACAACTTGCCTCTCATTTGCACGCCAAGTTGGATCCACGTTGTCCATGATTACGTTAAGAAGCTCCAGAGACAATATCTTCCCCCTGAGAAGGATGTGATCATCAGGCTGTTCCTGAGATGAGAACTTCATTGATAATTTACACAAATTTTTGAAAAGCATAAAACCATCCTCCCGAATCTTAGAGTCACCAGTGGAATCAACCGTTTCCTCTAATTCCGCATTGTCCACTTTAGCTTTTCCATCCAACGTGGCACTGGGAAGAAGTCCATTTTGCATGTCTGGGAGAGAATTTGAATCAACAACCCCTTCAGTAACTTGCACAACCTCGTGCAGGAAGTTCTGCGCGAATTGAATTGAACTTCCTTCATTCAAGTTCCTGTCCGAGAACTCCAAGAGCTCGGAAACAGATACGGTGCGAAACTGAACCAGCGGGGAGTCGTGTTGGACCCTGGTGAAAATAATGATCATCATCTGGGCAAGAACCGACTTTGCACAGATCTGATTGGTGCCATTGGCGCCACCAAGATAGACATTGTAACAGGTCCTGACAATGTGGACGAGGCAATCGCCCCTGATGAGGACAGAGGGAGATCGGACGGCGGAGAGCAAGACCCTGAGGACGCTGAGCTCGACGGCGTCGTCCTCGCCGACAGCAGCGGTGCAGTTGCAGACAGACTCGAGGAGGCGGGGAATGAGGGGGGAGGGGAGAGGGTTCGGAGGAGGAAGAGGGGCGGTCAATTTCGCAGCGGAGGATGAGGCCAAGGGAGAACAATCGGAAGGCGCAGTCGAGGGCGGGCTCGACGAGCTTGGGGGAGGCGGAATCGAGGGCGAGGAGGAGGGGCTGGAGGACGAATTGGGCGTCGGAGGGGTTCGAGAAGCCGTACAAGGGGGAGCAGGAAAGTATCGGATCGGGGGAATCGGAGAGGGTCTGGAGCTTGTCGAGCACGGATTTGCAGGCGGAGACGATGTGGGAGTGTTTTCGCCAGGCGGCGTTCTTGATGATCTTGTCGAGCGATGGGCCCAGCACCCGCCCACACCTCGATTCCCCTCCTAGCCCTCCTCCTTGCCCACTCTGCGATGATGAAGAAGAAGAAGACGACGACGACGACGGGGCTCCTGACATGATGACGACGATGGTAATGGTGTCATACGAACAAAATCAGCGAAAACAGACACGCAGGTAAAGGTGGGTTATCCCTCAGAGCGAAGCGAAGAAACCCTTCTTCTTGAGCTTCAGCTTGAGGTGTACGTCTTCTTGCTGCCTCCCCATCGTTGTCGCTCGCACTGGGCGGCGGTGATCAGTTGCCATCAATTCGGGCGTCGATGGTGATTTGATAGATGAGAAGCCGATCCACTCCAAGAGGCAAAAACAGAGGTTGAATTTAAAGCAATGCGAGCGAATCCAAGTGTTAGAATATTGACTCGCTCACTATTATTATTATTGTTATTATTATTATTATTGTCCTCCTCCTCCTCCAGAGTCCTCCTCCTCCTCCATTGATGTTACGTTATGCTGCCAAATTTTTTTATTTAACATTGCGCCTGCGTCAACAACGGAGAGTCACACAACACACGGATTTAGGCCAAATACATACTTTTATTCCTCTTGTTTCTACGTTTTTTTTATTTAGATATTTTATTATTTTAATTATATTATTAAATTATATAATTTTAAATTAATTATATATTTTATCATAATTAAGTAAGCTAAAATATTCAAATTACACCTCACGTGCATGTCAATTGACCATTATCTCCGTCGTAACTTATGATCGATGATGAAGATAAGCGTAAACCGTCAAAAAATGACGAGTAAAAGCATCAACTACATGCAAAAATAATAGGTGTAAGCCATCATCAATAAGAAAAAGTAAAAGGCAAATAAGTGACTTTTTTGTCAATAACTTCACCTCTTCACCTTTTACTTTTTTTGACATATGACAATCTACACCTTTTTCTTTATTGGTCACAAATTATGACAAAAATGGTGATCAATTTATACACATGCAATATCAAGTGTGATGAGTTGTGTAATTGATTCAAAATTAAATAATTTGATAATATAATTAAAATAAAAAAATATATTAAGTACAGAGACTATAATATGTATTTGACCCATGAATTTAAGTTAATATCTCTCTCTTCCCCCATTAAATGTCAATTTTTTTATTTTTAATATTTCAAAGGGTATGTGATTTTATAAAAATGACCCATAAATTAAAAGCAACATATTATAGTTGAAAAGTAGAACATTTATTTCAGAGATTTTGTTTTATTATTTTTATGCTCACTTGTAAACAGAAGATGGTGACAACACCGACAAGAGATTTATATTCAGAGCGAGCACAAAGTCAAATAATAATAGTGTTAAAAGTAACTTCTTTGTCATTTATAAAGACAGCTTTCAGTTGGTTTATTATCCAGCATTCCACTCAAACATGCATGACCAGAAATAAGCTCCACCATATACACAAATTAAGCGCCCAGCATTCCACTCAAACATACATGACCAGAAATAAGCTCCACCATATACACAAATTAAGCGCCCACCATGCTCCAAATCACAAATGTCACAAGAAAACTCTTACCACTTAACTTGCTCTTTATCATGTCCATTAATCAAAATCTTCTGATGATCTATTATGTGTCCTGTCGCAGTACTGGTAAAGCCAGAAGAAGAAGAAGAAGAAGAAGAAGGAAAATCTCAGCTGGGTACAGTGGCAGCAGACTCCAAAACTGTTTGGTCTTCAAATGATTCCCATTTGATTTCCCTCAGCATCTTGAACCTTTCATCCAATGTCACAAAGCCAGCCTGCTCGGATACAACATTAGATGTGCCAGCTTTGTGGAGGAGAACCACACTAGCCCCCATGTCAGGGCCGTGAAGCTTTCCCGTAAGCAATACCCGAAGGGGCATGAAGAGAGATTTTCCCTGGAATGGATCGCAAGAATGAGCGTTTTACTACTTCCATTAATACAAAAAAACAGAGGAAACCAACAAGATATTGCGCATTTGCAGTACGATGAATCTGTATGAAAACCAACCAACCTTGCGTTTCAGTGATTTACCAAAACTCTTTACCCACTTCTGCCATCCAGGGTGGCCTTCCCCGAGGGCACTTGCCAATTCACCGCTATCATAGGCAGCCAACAAGCTAGATGAAATTTCGGGCAGCCCATCTTGCAAGACAGGTTTACCTTCTGAGCTGCACAAGGGCACAACCACACAAGGGAAAAAAACAAAATCTCATGGATCTGTTACCATTATAAATCAAATTTAGTCCCATAACTGAATGGTTACATGTAGACTTATCTGATGGCCTTGAAACTATATATTTCCCCGAATTGACATATATAACCCATTCCTTGAATTGCACAAAGATGTCTATGTATCCTAAATAATCAGTAATATCAAATAAAATAGCTAGGCTTGTTGGAGGAGGAAAACCTAACACAATAGCTAGAATATACATTTGAAGGGAAATCATGGAATGCGTACATTATTTGAACCAGAGTAGCAATGTACATCAATATTGAGGTCCAATGAATTGTATCAAGATTTTAAGATTTGAGATCTTCACAAGGTCCACAATCAAAGATCACACAGAAACTCAAGGGTATATTATTACAGGCATGAATAGCGAGCGATGGAAATTTCAACCTTCCAAAATATAGTTCTACAAAAAGTAAATTATCAGTGGACTCTTGTATTGGATCTTTGTTTGCTGGTGTCTTCCTCGGTTCTGCTGAGTGGTGACAATCACTGAGGTCCGAAAGGCCATAGTCAGTTTGCGTCAAAATGAAACATAATTAATGGGCTCAACTTACAACTTACAGTCCGAAAGGCCATAGTCTCGCAAAAAAAATGAGAGTTTTGCCCTCCCTCCCTCTATGTACCAGGTTTTTCTAATTTGCTGCCAAACTGACAGCCTGTCCAATCTTCAAGTTCACAATCCCTACAATGACACTTAGTAAGTTTGCCATTTCCTAATACCTCTTCTATACCTAACATAAGATCATGACTCTAATCCACGTGGTGATAAACTTTTTTCTTCTCTCTTTTTCTACCCAAAGAGTGTTGATAAAGTACATCCTCCAAGAACACATGCATATCTAAAAAGTTCCCTACATGTTGATACCCAAGCAATTAGGCACCATACTAAAGTTCCCCACACATCATAGGCCATCCTCAATATTCCTATGAATAGTTTGTAGAAGTTTCATCCTAAAGGCTTTCTAACAGTTGCCAAAGCAAAAAAGGTAAGCCAGCATGGATGAAATATGAATGGCCCGGACACTTGATCCAAAAACATGCTAAATAATACCACATATTGGAACATTTAAGCAAATAAGTCCAGGAATCACCTTGCTAGAGTAGCATGCAAGGGGTAAGATAACAAGTTTGAAAGCACTTTGTCTGAATCTGTTATCAAGTCGATTCCATCCTTTAGCAAGTGAACTGCCTCCTGTTCATACAGATTTTATGCGAGCACATTTATTTATGCAGCCAGATAATACACAAAATCCTACAAGTAAACGCATGGAGACAAAAATAACAAGTAAAACTAAGTTTTATGATACAATAAAGAATATACCAAAAATTGCCTACAAGCGCCAATGCGTTGCATTTTGATATTCTCTTCTGATTTTCACTTAGATAAACAAATTACTTAGAATACCCTTATTAAGCATTAAATATATGGGGCATCTGGTTGAGGTTCCTTCATGCTGTCAATATATTAGATGATCATCTCTGCCACAATGGTGAAGATCACAGAACCATCCAGTCACTGATACAGTACTGGGGAGTTGTTTTTACAAAATTAAACCACGAAAGAGTCTTACTTCTACAAACAGTCCCTCTGATTCAGTGAGAATGCCAGTATTCTTCCAGCGTTCTCCTATAAGTTTTGCTAACTTCTCCGATGAAAGAGATTTTAAATGCTGACCATTCATCCACCTTTAATTAGTAAGAATACAAAGGAAAAGCTATCAGGAAACTATTGAACGTCAACAACTTGCAGATTAATATTAATCACACTTAACTTTCACAAAATTTACTGAATGAACTATATGCTCATGGCATCAAGAAAATTAAAACAAACAATCATGACCATTCAACATGTTTGGATGAATTTTCCAATGATAGAGATCCTAAATGCTGGCTGTTTATCCATATTTAGTTTGAAAAGTACAAAGATAAAAGTTAGCAGGTTACTATTGACTGCCATAATGCCTTGTAGAGTCAAAACATTTCACAATACTAATACCTAATAATAAATACCTCACTGTTTAACAAATATACCAAGTTATATGCATATGGCATCAAGAAAATCAAAATAACCTTCAGAAGTTGAAAGGCCGCATTCACCTTAACTTAGTGGAGTCAAAGACAGCCCCACTCTTGTTGACACGGTCAATCGAGAACTTTTCAACTGTAAATGGCATGAGGAAAAAAAATTAAAAAGACCAAGTTACATTAGTCAAGAGTTGAAATATCATTTTGTCCCTTAGTACTAGCTCATACACTAATACTACAAACAAATAAAACAAGGAGGAATGACTAACCGAGATTCTCTAGGGTAAAGAATTCATTTTCAGTACCATCACCCCAACCCAATAATGCTAGATAGTTTACCATTGCCTGAGGCAGATACCCCATCTCCCTGAACTGTCAGATGACAATTACAAAAAACTGTTCATATTGGAACAGACTACATTTACAACAAAAAAAGAAACTCTACTCTTAGTAAGGAAACACTAAGGAGAGTTGTAACAATTAACAACCTGACCCACTGAAGTTGCACCATGCCGTTTTGAGAGTTTGCTCCTATCCGGAGCAAGAATTAAAGAAACATGTGCAAAGTAAGGCATTTGGAATCCAAGAGCCTACAATGGAGAATCAGTTCCTATATAAGCTTCTTCCAGCATTAATGGAAGAGATTAATACAATTAGGAAACCCCCAAAAAAATTAAATTTCAGGGTTATAAGATCCTCACTTCATATATTAATGCTTGCCTTAGAGTATTTGGTAAATGCTCTTCTGCTCTGGAAATGAAAATTTTGATGGGTTAAAAAAATTACAAAAAAGTAAGTAATGCCACTATGTGAACACAAATCAAAGAAGCAAGTAAGAGAGGATGAGAGTGAACTGTTTCAATCGAAAGGTCTAAGGAGGGCATACTCACACAAATGTTGCAGTAATGTTTACCTTATAACATGGGAGATGGCCATCGTAGCATCATCTACAGTGACACAAAAGTTGTAAACAGGTTGTCCATTGCTTCTCATAATCACAAAATCCCCAAGTGTGTCCAAGTTCCAACTAACCTTCATGATACCACCAAACAAAATTAGAAACCAAGAAACAATTAAAATTACTGAATGTCATCTGAGCTGGTCATAACCACTGACCTATGGCAAAATGGGAAGGATCCCTAGGTCAGGCTTTTCCAGCCAGCACAGTAGGTAACCAGTTAATTTGGAAATAAATAAATACAGAGTTAGCAAAGATATACGGCCTTCTAAGTTCATTAAAACACTAAATATGCCTGCTAGTCTTGACAGATATTATATGTTTTTTCTTTTTCATTAAATATCTTTGCAGATTTTATATGCACAAAATCAAACTATAGGTCACTTTATCAATGATGCACAACCATGCGAAGACATTACTGTTTGGCATCCAATGAAACTCTGAGAACAAAGTTACCTCTCCTCGTATAAGATCATGAATTTGCAGTCTCCCTTCCTTTGGCACTCGAAATCGATATGTATAAGGGGTTCCCTTTTCCAGCTCTTCTTCTACTTCTTCATCTGTGGCATGGGCCCATTTTCCAGTATATACTGGAGGCAGTTGCTTTAACTTTGCAATCTCCTTCATTTTTTCTAGTTCCTGAAAAAATAAAAAATCAAAAAACTTAAAATGATACACAGACACAAGATCGCATCCACTAAGAGCCCAATAGTAGTGAACTTAAATTGATGCCACTCTGAGTCTCTGAGCAGGCTAGAAATGTACAAAAGAGTAGTTACAGAATTTCTGAAGAGTTCTTTTTTATGGATGTCAATTCCAAGAGATAATACATACTGACTTTTTATCGGAGAATGTGGAATTTGAAGGTCTCAAAGTAGTCCTATTATGCTATTTCAAACACTAAAAACAGAAGACAAAAGCAACAATTTAGACCATATAGAAATGCACATCCTGTTTGTCATGGCCTGGATCCTGTAACCTAAGCTCATTAGAAAAAGAAAATAAAAATAACAAATCAGACAGATCCACAAAAAATTTGGGGTATCAGGTGATATTCAACGAGTGCAGTTTCACTTTCAACCAGAGTTGCACAAAAATTCCATCTATAGCTCAAATTATGATTAAAACATCAGAGAGAAGCCAGATGCTGCACACTTAGATTAAACCAATCTAATTGATTCCATACAACACGAATAAATCAGAGAATACATCAAATAAAAATAAGACATTGATCCATCTCTCTACTAGATTTCAGATTTACAAAAGGCTTAATGGGCTACAAGCTCCAAAAGTAAGACAGTCCTATGGTGAATTTGTCACAAAGTTACATACTGACCAAACAATATTATTCAACTATATCCACTTCCATATTGTCCATAAAAATTGCCATACAATTTAAGGTTCCAAAAATAATGACAAATTCAAATGCATATAAGTCTTTCTTCATGCCCAATGAGAACATAAAAGAAGCAACACCAAAACAACTGTGTACTTTAGAAGCTTCAGGATTTTCACCTGAAAAATGGTAGGAATGAAAGAACTTACCAAGTAGATAAAAAATAATAATGTTAATCGTCTACAGGGCAATATGTGCAAAACATTACAAAACACATAACATAAATATCATAATGCATATGATATAATTTGTACCAAACTCTTTGCATTATCCTTTCACTATCACAACAGAACTAGTATTACCACTTCTTGTCAAATTCCCAATCACAACTATAATCAAGTTTGTGTAGCCCCATTTTGATCACCTCGCAAATGGCACAAGTACTATGTGAAGTAGAGACTTCCAAGTTCCAATCACCTAAAATAGCATAAGCATCATGAATTGTTGGCTCTACAGTCAGAAATCTGATGGGAATGAGTTACCATCTAACCAGGGCTAGGGTCTTTCACTTAAAAGCTCTATTCATACTTGCTTAATGTTCTCATGAGATCCTAGCTCACACTCATCAATTTCCCAACATTCTATAACCATTTTCATTGTCACAATGATATCTTCAAAATACGAGCATCACCATTCATGTATCTCACACAAATGTACCTTAACACCAATCATCTCAACTATAAGCATATAAATATCTCATCATTAACAAAGTTCATGGATCAAAAAATCAAGAAATAACTTTTTACATTAAAATTCATAATCTACTCAAAACAAGAAATGATAATCGATATACAGCATTTTAAGTGATGGACAGTTGCAAAAGTTAGTGAATCCCTCAAGGGCAGTCTTACAAGCCATAGTTCTCAATCTCAACCAATAGAAAAAAGAACACACTGACGAATGTGAAGTTCTCAGCAAGTAGAACAACTCTAATTCTAGGCCCAAAGAAAAAGATCTAAAGTTTTTCCCTCCAAATTAAAGGGCAATCAGGGGAAGTGAAGATGGTGAGAAAGGGATGCATATGAGAG
The DNA here is from genome assembly GCF_014633365.1 of Diospyros lotus. Lineage (NCBI taxonomy): Eukaryota > Viridiplantae > Streptophyta > Magnoliopsida > Ericales > Ebenaceae > Diospyros > Diospyros lotus. The sequence goes on along the minus strand of NC_068342.1, from coordinate 42,526,390 downwards.
AAAGACAAGAAATATAATGTTATCTAATGCAAAAGGCTGTTATCATACTCCTTGAGCTGAAGAAAGATTGTTTTGCCCTCTGAACATATCATAGTACCAAATATGGCTCTAAACCCATTAAAATTCATGGAACTAATTCTCAAATATTATGCTGTGAAAATGTTGTTTTGACGTCCAAAAACATGTATTGCATCCCATCACACTCATGGACCCCATAACCAAGACGATAATCAATTTTTTGAGTATCAAACAAGCATGCTAAAATCACTCACACCCATCATAAAATTTTACAAATATATCCTTGTGACAATATATAAACAATCATATTTATGCAATCAAAGAAAAAGAAAATTTTGGATACATAATTTATTTTATTCTCCTCTAAACAAGTTGGTCATAAGACAAGTAAGACAAATTATCTGGAAAAGAGCAAACAAGAAAAAGTATAGCTTAATCCCTGCAATTTTCAAATGACACAAGTGCAACGTAGATTTGGAAACAAACACTGCTTAAAGGAAAAGCAATTAAGAGGGAATCTGCCAGATTTCCATCCAAACAAAAGGGCCTACACAGAACACAGAAATACCAAACAATCTTAGATTTTAAAATACTGAACTCTATACTTCAATATGGAACAGAAAAATGGCTAAATCAGATTAATCTGAAGCTCCTCCATCACCATGCCAACAGATCTTTAGGTATTGGTAAAGGAAAACAAACAAATGCCACTTTAACCATCAGCAATCTCCTCATTTAAATTAGTACCATAGCTTTTGATCTTGAAAACTAAGAAAAAGATCGAAACACATAAATTGAATTAACATGAGTCTTAAATTTTACAGATGCCCTTAAGCTATGTCTGGGACCAAGATTTGTGGGAGGAAAAGACAAGGAAAATAAATGTTCTTATGAACATGAAAAAATGCACGTGTATATATTATATATTTTTTATTATTTTTGTTAGCGGATACGGTAGCTCTAGTTATGGTAAGGATACGGTAGCCTAGTTATGGGAAGTCTTGAAGAAGTGATCGTGCCTCTTTGTAAGTTTCTATAACCAAATTAGGATACTTCCTAATCTGGTCTTAGGAAAGTTTCCTAATGTTCATGTATATTGTTTTCCTTTGTAAATATGTAGTTTTCCTTTCTTTGTATCTTCTTTGTTTCCTTTCTTGTATTCATTCTCCCTCCATAAAAGAGGGTCGTGTACATTCTTTAAGAAATAAGAAAAGAAGTATTTTCTACATGGTATCAGAGCCACTCCTTGCACCCTAACCCTAATTGTGCCTTCATTGCACATCTACACCACCCTTAGTCTGGACGGCACTACTTCCTTCAGATCGATCATTGCTTCCCTTCAGATCGGTCTCTTAGAGCCCCGCCTCTACTCTTCTTGCATCTGTTTTTTCTTTGGCTATACCCCTTAGGCCTTCATTTCCATCTAGTCGATCACTCACCATGTCAGAAGTTTCAGAAGTCACACCCGGTATGACAACTGGAGAGTCATCACCGGTGGACCAGATTGCTAGTGCAAGTACCGATGCTAGAGCTAGGGCGAGTGCTGGAGTTGGAGAGCTACCCAAGGTGCATCTTTCCTACCATTTGGATGGTAGGAACTACCTACAATGGGCACAGCTAGTAAGAACTATACTCAAAGGTCAAGGGAAGCTTGGACACCTCACCTCACCTCTCCTCCACCAAAGGCTGTTGATCCATTCATTCCAGCCTGAGACGTAGAGGACTCCCTCATCATGTCATGGCTATGGAATTCCATGCAACCCGAGGTTAGTAAAAACTATATGTTTCTAGCTTCTGCTAAAGAAATTTGGGACACCATAAAGCAAACCTACTATAAGGTTCAAGATGCCTCGGTAATCTTTGACCTTAAGACAAAGATTAACAATACTCGCCAAGCCTCTTTAACTGTGACTGAGTATTTTAATAAGATGAGTGGGCTTTGGTTAGAACTCAACCAATACCAAGAAATTAAAATGGTGTGCTGCACTGATGCTGCCACTCTTAACCGGATTTTTGAGAGGGATCAAGTTGTGGAGTTCCTAGCAGGTCTTAATAATGAATTGAATTTGATCAAGTAAGGGTTTAAATCCTTGGTAGGGAAAAGTTTGATAGGTCCCGATTCATGGGACTTACCAAAGAAGGTCTAAGAGGCAGGGGTGGGGTGGTAAATTGGCTGGCTGACATAACAGCTAGCCATGTGCGTAAGGGATAGAGTGGGAAAATTGGGGGGTTGTGTAACAACCCAGCAAGTGTGCGTAACAGAATGCGGTTGAGGGGGGAGAGAGGGATACATGTAGAGGGTGAAGATATTGAGAAGGGGGGAAGATTTTGGTATTGAGTTCTTGGGAGAGTTAAGGGCCTCTCGAATTGCCCAATTTTCTTGTCATTTTGTTAATTTCCAGCTTGTAATTTCTTTTGATTATCAGTATCCTATCATTTGGTATCAGAGCGTTTCAATCCTAATGGTGAACTTGACTGATCCAGTCGGTGATTTGGAGATGAGGGTGGAAGGCAGTCCACTGGGAGATGATGCCATGAGGAGTGCGTTTCAAAAGATGGAGAGACACCTAGCGAACCTGTTAGAGCTGTTCGCGAGGATGCAAGCGAGATGGGAAGAACAGGAGCGGGCGAGCAAGAGCAAGAGGAAGAACGAGGAGAGATGGGAGGAGCAAGAGAGAGAGAGAGAGAAAGGGGGAGCGTGATGAGGAAGACCAACCTGCGGGTTCGCCCGTATCAAAGGAGGGAACGCCGGTAGCTGGAGGGAGAAGTAGCGAAGGGGGTGGCTGGGTCGATGGTGTCGGAAGGCAACAGTGCCTTGGGAGACGCCTGGAAATACCCATCTTCGAGGGAGATGATCCAGATGGCTGGGTCTTTAGGGCTGAGCGCTACTTCCTGGTGAACCAGCTGTCCGATGCGGAGAAGTTGGAGTCGGCAGGCCTCATGCTTTGAAGGAGCGGCTCTGTCGTGGTTCCAGTGGGAGCAAAGACGACGACGGGTGAGGAGCTGGACGGAGCTCAAGGCGATGTTGAGGGATAGGTTCAGGACCGCACAGGAAGGCACGGTGGAGGAGAGGTTCCTTGCGCGTCGACAGTGGGGCTTCGTCAAGGACTACCGCCTTGGCTTCAAGACTCTGACCTCACCGCTCACAGGAATGCCAAAGGCGTCGCTGGAGGGCTCCTTTATCAACGGACTAAAGCCGGTCATCCGAGCCGAGATGAGGGTGTTGAGGTCGATTGGGCTAGAGCAGATGATCGAGGAAAAGATGGAGGGGATGCAGAAGGGCGTCGACGCTAAAAGAGGGGAGGTGCAGTCGATGGAAAAGAAGGTAGCAATCAGGCGGAACCAGTTCGCATACTTGAGGACGAAGTGGGAGGATCCAGAACGGGAGAAGAAGAGCAACGCGAAGGAGGGGGATAGACCTTTGGAATTTACCCAGAATTCTGAGGGATCACCTGGAATCAAAATGGGTAGGGAGTTCAAGGGTGGAATTGGAGGGAATTGGCGTCCAGACGTGCGGGGAAGAAGGCTGGAGATGCCGCTCGTTAAAGGTGAAGAACGTGAGAGCTGGATATTCCGAGTCGAACGTTACTTTGCGGAGGCTGGGATGACTGATGAGGAGAAGTTAGATGCAGCAGTATGGTGTTTGGAGGGTGTTGCATTTTCATGGTTCCAGTGGAAGCAACGGAGACGAAGAGTGAGAAGCTGGGAGGAGTTGAAGGGGCTGCTGAGGAATCGCTTAGGGTCCATGCTGGAAGGCGCGGTGGACGAGCTGCATATTGAAGGGGGATTGGCAGTTGAGCAGATCAGGGTGTCGCGAGGCAGAGTGGTTGTCGACGACGGCGGTGTCGGGGGGTTCCACGGCGAGGCAGAAGGGCAGCCGACGATCGATCCATTTAAAAGGCCACGGACGACTGATTCGGTGACAGCCAAGGAGAGCATCTTGCTGAGGAAGGGGGCGCCATCAACGGTCCAGGTTGTCTGGTTTTGATTATTAGCCCAGTTTCTCAGATATTTCACATGGGGTGGGCTGATGATGGAGGGCCCCCCATATATTCTCACCATCATGAGCGGCAGGGTGCCTCGTCCAAGCAAGTTATGATGGTGGAAGGGCAGCCTTTTTCTAGAAGTCAAGGGCTCAATTTGCATTCTGTTGAGGAGCCCAATGGGATTGACCCAAACATCTTAATTAATGATGAGAATTTAGGCGAATTTCATGACGAGGTTGAGAAGTGGCCAGTCATGAAACAATTGACAAAGTCAAGGGGCTGGGAAGTTGTATCAATAATCAAGGATGCAGTCATTGGAATGGGAATTGCTGAAAAACAAAAACCTACTACAAATGGGTGCTATGAAGAAAGAGCACAAAGTGAGCCTCCTATCAATCAAGAATCTAATGACCCTAATGTTGCCTGGAATGTGCCACTGCAAGCATGCATGCACAAAATTCCTCTTGCTGAAACAAAACGAGGCCATCTCTTCTCCAAAGTTAAAAAGAGATGGGATTTGATGGCTGGGGTTACTAAGGTTGACCAGATTCTCAACCTAGAAGGGAAATTGATTGCTCGCGACAAGGTGGAGATCATCAACGAGGTGGAGGAAAGGATTGGGGGGCTGGAGTATAAGTGGTCTCTACCCCCATCATATGTGCTAGAGGAGCTCATGCAATGGAAGGGACTACCCTCATTGGAAGCTACTTGGGAGCCTTACCCTTTGATCCAACAGGAATTTCCATTTTTCCACCTTGAGGACAAGGTGAAAGTTGGGGGGGGGGGAGTAATGATAGGTCCCGATTCATGGGACTTACCAAAGAAGGTCTAAGAGGCAGGGGTGGGGTGGTAAATTGGCTGGCTGACATAACAGCCAGCCATGTGCGTAAGGGATAGAGTGGGAAAATTGGGGGGTTGTGTAACAACCCAGCAAGTGTGCGTAACAGAATGTGGTTGAGGGGGGAGAGAGGGATATATGTAGAGGGTGAAGATATTGAGAAGGGGGGAAGATTTTGGTATTGAGTTCTTGGGAGAGTTAAGGGCCTCTCGAATTACCCAATTTTCTTGTCATTTTGTTAATTTCCAGCTTGTAATTCCTTTTGATTATCAGTATCCTATCAAAGTTGTCTTCCCTGAATGAGATGTTTTCTATTGTAAGAAGTGAGGAAAATAGGAGAAGGGTTATGCTCAATGAGATAGGGATAGAAGGATCAGCCATGGTTTCAAATAAAAAGGAAGGAACATGATTTAAGATAGGCAAACCAAAAAATAAGCCTACTAACCGTGAGGGGCTGTGGTGCACTTTTTGTAAGAAACCTAGACATGCCCGAGAGACATGTTTCAAACTCCATGGGAAAGGGGTTGTCCTAAGCAAGATGGGAGGCTTAAGAAGCATGGCACAAAAGAATCAGGCTCATGTTTCCACCAAGGAGCATGAGGAGGAGGACATAGCTGGTAAGACAGAATCTTCTTCTACTTCTGATCTTGCTCAGCTTAATGTTGAGGAAATCAACAAACTGAAGGCTTTCCTTCGGACTATCCATGATGGAAACTGTGCATTTACCCAGCAAGGTAATTGTTTACATTCTGCCTCTTTTACTGCCCCTAAAACTGATAAAAATGATATTTGGATCCTTGATTCGGGTGCCACTAATCATATGACCCCTAATCAGTTTGTTTTTGACCCTTATGAGCCTATTATCACTTCCAAACAGATTACTATCGCCAATGGAACTTCAATTTCCATTAAAGGTCAAGGTACAGTCATCCTTAGTCCCAATATTACTCTCAAAAAAGTGTTGCATGTTCCAAACCCATCCACCAACCTTGTGTCTATTCATCGGCTTACTTATGACTTGAATTGCCTTGCCATTTTTTCCCCTAATCTGTGTGAATTTCAGGCCTTCAAGATGGGCAAGATGATTGGTGCTTGCTAGGGAACAACACAGGTTGTACTTTTTGGTGCACAAGGGAGGCTGCTCTACTGGAAATCAGTTGTCCAAGGTTACTAGTTCTTCTTAATTCACCTCTAATCCTACTACTCAGATTTGGCTACAGCACTATAGGCTTGGTCCCCCTCCTTTTCTTCTTTTAAAATCAATGTTTCCTTCCATGTTTAAGTCTCTAGATCCTAGTGCTTTTCAGTGTGATGTATGTGTAATTTCTAGACAACATTGTGTGTCTTATCCTGCTAATAATAAAAGGTCTCCCAAGCCTTTTTCTTTGGTTCATTCGGACATTTGGGGACCTTCTAAAATACCAAATTGTTCTGGGGCTTGCTGGTTCATTTCTTTTATTGATAATTATACTCCTATGACATGGATTTTCTTATTAAAAGACAAAGCGGCTGCTGGAACCATTGTGCCCTAATTTTGTAAGCTAATTTCCACTTAATTTCACTGTTCTATTCAAAAATTTCGAACTGATAATGCAAAGGATTACTTTAATAATCACTTGAATCAATTTTTCCAACAAGAAGGGATTGTCCATGAGTCTTCCTGTGTCAACACTCCACAACAAAATGGAATGGCTGAACGGAAGATGAGACATCTTCTTAATGTTGCTAGGACTCTTCTCCATCATCATCATGTGCCTAAGCATTTTTGGGATGAAGCCATTCTTATCGCAACATACTTGATAAACCAGGTACCCACCAAAATCCTCAATCACCAGTCCCCATTTCAGTCTATGTCTACTCATTATCCGGACCTAACTTTGCATTCCCCTCTTCCCTTAAAGTCTTTGGCTGTGTCTCTTTCATTCATGTTCCCAAGCAACATAGAGACAAGCTTGATCCTAGGGCTCTAAAGTGTATTTTCCTGGGTTATTTCCCTACTCAAAAGAGATACAAATGCTATCATCCCCCTACCAAGAAGTTTTACACTTCTAAAGATGTGACCTTTGTTGAGACCACACCATTCTTTTCTTCACCCAAGGCTGGTCACCAGAGGGAGAATTTAGTTGAGGGTGACCACTCTTCTTACTATGGGAATGTACTTCCTCCCTTAGAAGCATCCCCAATCTCTATCCCACAGCAATAATACTCAGCTCCAGCCTTACCCGAATCTCGTTCTCAATCTCCCGTGGCCTCTAAGTTCCCTCAGTCTCCTCTTGCTGCCCAAACTTAGTCTAACATTAGTGCACCAGCCGTTCCTCATCAAGAACAGCTATTAGTAAGGCTTAAAGGATCTCCCTATGTATTAAAAAGGAGACAACCCGCTCTAAACTCTCAGCAAGCATCACCATTCGATCCTAATCAAGGTAATGAATTTATATAGTCTTTTGTTCTAGAGCCTTCTAACTTAATCTGTGATGATCTAGACCTTCCTATTGCTGTTAGAAAAAGGGTCAAAAGCTATACCCAGCATTCCTTTGCTAATTTTTTTGTCCTATCATCAATTGTCACCAAGTTACAAAGGTTTCCTAGCATCATTGGATTCAATTATCATTCCTAAATCAGTAGATGAGACTTTAAAAGATTAGAACTGGAAGCAAGCCATGTTGGAGGAGATGAGAGCACTGAAGAAAAATCAGACATGGGAGATTGTTTCTCGACCAAAGGGGGTCATGTCGGTAGGTTGCAAGTGGGTTTTCAATGTGAAATATAAGGCAGATGGGACATTGGAAAGATATAAAGCCAGGTTGGTGGCCAAAGGATATACTCAATCCTATGACATAGATTATTTTGAGACATTTGTCCTTGTGGCAAAGATGACAACGATGAGAATTCTTATTTCATTTCCTACTTATTTTGGATGGAAATTATAGCAATTTGATGTAAAAAAAAATCCATTCTTACATGGAGACCTAGAAGAAGAAGTTTTTATGGATTTGCCTCCAGGATTTCAAGAAGGAGATGCCGAGAAAGTATGCAGACTCAAGAAAGCTCTTTATGGGCTCAAACAGTCCCCAAGGGCCTGGTTTGGCTGATTTTCTAAGGCCATGAAGACTATGGGATACAATCAAAGCAGGGGTGATCACACTCTCTTCATAAATTTATTGCTTTGCTAGTCTATGTGGATGACATAATTGTCATAGGTGATGATGAGGAAGAACACAAAGCGCTGAAAGGGAATTTAGCCCAAGAATTTGAAATTAAAGATCTTGGTGTCCCCAAGTACTTCTTAGGAATTGAGGTGGCCTACTCTAGGGATAGTATTTTTCTATCTCAGAGAAAATATATCTTGGATTTGTTGGCCGAAATAGGGCTGATAAGGGGAAAAACGTCTAGTATTCCAATAGAACCTAATTGCAAATTGTGGCAAAATTCTAGCAGTTAACCAATTGATAAGGGTAGATACCAACGGTTGGTTGGTCCTTTGATATATCTCTCCCATATTAGGCCAGATATCACATTTGTTGTTAGTCTCGTAAGTCAATTTATACACAACCCAACTGAAGAACATATGTAGGCCGTAAGGAAAATCCTTGGCTACCTAAAAGCTACCCCAGGTAAAGGAATACTGTTCAAAAAAGAAAATGAGATGGATGTTAGAGGCTTTACTGATGTTGATTATGTTGGATCCCTTACTAATAGAAGATCAACTACAAGGTATTGTGTTTTCCTAGGTGGAAACCTAGTGTCTTGGAGGAGCAAGAAACAGAGTGTTGTGACTAAATCAAGTGCAGAATTAGAATCAAGGCAATGGCTCTTGGTATATGTGAGTTGCTTTAGCTAAGGATCATTTTAGAGGACTTGAAGATCGAGACTCAAGGTGCACTTAGGTTGTTTTGTGACAACAAGTCAGCCATAAGTATTGCACACAATCAGTATTGCACACAATCTTGTCCAGCACGATAGAACAAAGCACATGAAATTGATCATCACTTCATAAAAGAAAAGATAGATGCAGGCCTCATTCAAATCCCTCATGTTTCATCTAAGGAACAGGTGGCTAATATTTTCACAAAGGGTCTAATGGCCAAAAGGTTTGAAGATCTAGTATACAAGCTGAGAATGACAAATATCCATTCTCCAGCTTGAGGGGAAGTGTTAGCGAATATGGCAGTTCTAGTTATGGTAAGGATACTACAGCCTAGTTATGGGAAGTCTTGAAGAAGTGATCGTGCCTCTTTAGAAGTTTCTATAACCAAATTAGGATACTTCCTAATCTGGTCTTAGGAAAGTTTCCTAATGTTCGCGTATATTGTTTTCCTTTCTAAATATGTGGTTTTCCTTTCTTTGCATCTTCTTTGTTTCCTTTCTTGTATTCATTCTCCCTCCATAAAAGAGAGTCGTATACATTCTTTGAGAATTAAGAAAATAAGTATTTTCTACAATTTTTATTTTTGTTTTCCTTTCTGTAAAAAAAATCCTAGTTCTGAACATTGAAGCAAGAGCTTCTAGGGCATGAAAAGAAAACGTGAGAAGAAGAAAGAAACCTCACTGAAATTCTTACTAATTCTTACTAAATGAAAAATGAAAATCAATACAAGATAGAAGGTAAATACTCAACTATCCTTGATAACAGATAGTTGTTGCAATCTGCAACAACCAGCTAACAACTAACCACTTGAACAATAGCCTAACTAAACAATCATCACTTATAACAATACAACAAAAGTATAAACATTACAGTTACAACAATATAAGGCAACCACATCATAACATAAAAAAGTCCACGACAGCTACTCAAACATTATATCCTTCTACATTCTCCCTCAAATCAAACTCCATGGTAGAAGAAGCTACTTTGATCTTTAGGCTATCTGAAGTGATAATAGGATTGTGATGCACTGGTGACAACTTAAGACCAAGCTTGTCACATAAGAACAAAAACCTATTCCTTGGAAATCCCTTAGTAAAAATGTCAGCCAACTAATCAAAAGTAGGAACATATCTGATTTCAACTTCACCATTCTCCATCTTCTCTCAGACAGAATGCACATCAATCTCAATGTGCTTAGTACGAGAGTGAAATACAAGATTTTCAACTATGCTCTTAGCAACTAGATTATCACTCCATATAATTGGAGTATTAACACATGGATCTCCCAACTCAAAAAACAATGTCTTCAGCCACAAAACCTCTGTAACACCCTGTGCAACAACTCTATATTCAGCTTCTCCAATCGATCTAGCTACCACAGACTGTTTCCTTAAGCCCCAAACTACCAAATTCTTGCCAAGAAACACACATAACCCACTGGTGAATCTCCTAGTGGCTTTACATCCTGCATGATCCGCATTTGTGTACACAGTTAAGGATAAATCACTAGGAGAAGGAGAAAACAGTAGGCCTGAACCGATTGTCCCCTTAAGATATCGAAGCAGTCTTTTACAAACTAATGTCACAACTCTAATGTGATAATGAGAACAACCTTCTAATTCAATGTAAATTAGATAGTGTAATAGGGATTATGGAGAAGAAGAAGAAGGTAAAGAGAGATTGGAATTAGAGGGAGAGAAGAGAAAACACACAGAGAGAGAGAGAGAGATGAGAATAGAGAGAAGATATAATTTCTATTGGATTTCACACATGGCTCTACAAGCCAATTCTAGAGGATATTTATACGTCTAGCCTAGGTGCTGCCACAGCAGATCCCCACCCTAATAACAAACTATTTTGTCTTTTTCCCAGGTCTCTTTACACGTGACCTCCCCTATAGAATATCTCTAACAACCCCCCCCCACACCCCCACCCCCACCCCCCACAGTTGTAATATCCAAACTAACACAAATACATAAAGTAAATAAAGACATAACAACATAACATAAAGGAAATGAATAAGAAGATGTTGAAGTTTGCCTAGAGTTTGTGCGGTAGAAGATCAGTAAAGTATGGAAGATTATTGGCTGGAAGTTATTAAACATTTAGGGTTTTTTAAGCCAAAGTGTAATTAATGTAAACTTTGGGGGTCTAACTGTAATTTCCCTATAGTCATTAGTTATATGGGGGTTCTGCCTCCTCTATAAATAAGAGGGCAAGGCGGCAGTCTAACACCTTCCTCTCTCTTGCCAAGTTCTCTTCTTCTATTGTGAGTATTCTTTGTTCTAGAGAAAGTGAGTCATATGTATTGTGTTCTTGAGTTTTCTTGGAGTGAACAAGGGCTGTACTTGAGCGATAGGATTGAGAGAGAGGTTGGGCTTTGTACTGATCAGTTTCATCCTAATAAAAGGCTGCTCTTGGTGGGTGTTTGAAGGCTGGATGTAGGATTGCCAAAGGCATTCCGAACCAGGATAAAATCTGCGCCTAATGCTGTTTGGTTTGATCTTTTTATTCTGTTATTTCCTTTTCTGTTGTCCATATATTCTGTTTCTATTCTTTCATTGCATCCGAGAGTGTTTGAGAGAGTTTATGTGAGGGTTTTCTCGCCTAAGGTTGTAACCTAAGAGTCCTAAGGTTAACAATTTGGTATCAGAGCCTCCCCTAGGATCAAGAACTGCTTTCTTGCAAGGTTTCTTTATATTTCTTGTTGATTTAATCTACCTACTGTCTTCGGCCATGGCTGCAACAAGATATGATGTAGAGAAATTCACTGGCCATAATGATTTTGGCCTTTGGAGGATTAAAATGAAAGCTTTACTAGGGAACTTAGGACTGAAATCAGCCTTAGAAGAGGAAAGAAAATTGCCTGAAACTCTCTCGGCAGAACAGAAACAAGAAAAGCTAAAACAGAAAGAGGAAATTGATGAGAAGGCCTTTAATACGCTGATTCTTAGCCTTGGTGATAAGGTTTTAAGAGAAGTATCCAAGATGACCACCGCCCTATCCCTATGGAATAGGTTAGAGACCCTATATCTAACCAAGACCCTTTCTACTCGGTTGTTCTTGAAAACCCGCTTCTTCTCATTTAGAATGGGAGAAGGTCAGAAATTGCATGATCATATTGATGATTTTACAAAGCTGTGTTTGGACCTAGAGAACATAGATATCAAGTATGATGATGAGGACAAGGCCCTCATTCTCTTGCATTCTTTGCCTAAGACCTATGAGACCTTTGTTGACATACTAAAGCATGGCAGGGAAAAACTGTCACTTGATGATGTAATTGGAGCTTTAAACTCCAAGGAACTGCAACAAAAGGTAGAGGTAAATAGTTCTCCAGGAGATGCCCTAGCAGCTTTGTCTAGGCCGAAAAAGGGGGATCAAAGAAATAAGGATAGGGGAAGATCTAAGTCTAAAAATAGTAGGAGATCTGTTAGGTGTTTCTTATGTCATGAGGAGGGCCACATCAAGAGAAACTGCCCAAACAAGAAGAAAGAAAACCAGGAGAAAACCAGCCCCGAATGCTCTAACACCATGTGTGGTTTTGGCTATGAGAATGCGGATGTCCTATAGTTTTTCTAGGTATGCTGGTAGAGTAGCATAGGTCCTAGGTTTAGGGTGTTCTTCTCATAGGAAATGGGTATTTACCCATAGAGACATGGTGGAGGGGGAAATGGTTTGTCTAGACATCAATCTAAGGCCAAGATAATTGGAGATGTGAGAATAGGAAGCATGGTGGAGCTGTTCCAGAATATTAGAAGCTGTAAAAATGTCCCTGTTTTTAAATAAGAAAGTCTAATGTCCTTAGGAATAATTAGATAATGAGAATTGGAGTCCTAAGAAGTTGCAAGGATCTCTTAGAGAGATCGTAGCAACCCTCAAGAATAGAGGATATGTGGTGCATGTTTGCAGGTCTTGTGGATAAGCTGCAGCCACTAAGGATAGCCTATGATAAGTTAGGTTAGCTCATTTCTTGAGGATGGCTCACAATGGTGAGCAAGGACTGGGAAAGGTATCTAAGGCTAGGGATATTAGGGGAGGGGAAAATTTGCAGGTATATAGGAATAGAATCCATGTAGTTTTTTGACTAGGTCTCCATATGTAGTGTTGCCTAGGATGGGATAAGTTAGAAGCCAAAGGTTAAGTTACAAGTGAGATATGGAATTGTCGGGTCTAAGGAGTCTTATGCACTATTTTGAGTGCTAAAGAATGGGCTGTCAAATAGAATCTCTTGTGCAGAAGAGGGATGCACTCTTGTCCAAATGAATGGCATGCAGCCATGTAAATTTGGGGAGAATCTTGGACTTAAATGGAAGATCTCTTAGGTTATAGGGGTGGAGTGCTGAGAAGTGTCTATTTGAGAATTAAGGAAGGTGCTGGAAACGGGGAAAAGTCTAGGAAAAATGCTAGACAAATGGCCATTGATTAAAGCAGCACATGAAGGCTTAATTTTGGATCAAATAGGTATCACTAACAGCCATTATCCATGTGGAATCTAAGGGGAAAAGTGATCCTATAGAGTAGCCCAAAGGAATAGAGGTTAGAGGGAATGGTAAGCAAGGTTGATTGCTTAGAAGGTCTCTCTAGGGATGATGGTAATTCCGGGTGAAGGTATAAGGAATCTGATCCCTTTAGGATAAGTCCAAGGGTTGAATTGTTGAGTGCATGGAAAGCTATGTGTATTTCAATGGTATGCCTAGGGAAATGTAAGGCAGCTTCATCGGTATTTGTTCATGAAGGATTCTCAAGGTATAGCTGAGTGTCAAGATCAGTTTTGAGAGTGAAGAATAAAGGGAGAAGCTGGAATTTCTAAGGCATAGAGGTTGAAATAGGATTTGGATAGCTTAAAGCAGCCTAGGTTACCCAATCTTAAGCATATCTTGATTCCCTGGTAGATAGTTAGAGGAGAGTTAAGAAAAGAAGTCTAGCAGTCTTGTTCTGAAACAAACATGAGAAGAAAGGCAGTGGTAAAGCCTAAAGGCCGGATTTTTGGGAGCTAGGAATGGAGTCTAGCTGTGAAAGGTCAATCCGGGTGAGGTGCACTGTGTTTGTAATGCTGTGTAAAATTTTAAACCCTTGAGGAGGATAATTTTTAATAAGAGTTGCAGGTTTAGTTATTGCAGCTAGAATTTATCCAAAGAGTGGTCCATTATTATGTTTTACAGCATTGATATGTTTTTCTTTGATGTGTTTGTGTTTGATTTGATCAGGTTTGTGTCCATCACTCATGTGGAGAGCAAGTTTTTTTTTGGCTATCGGATGAAGAACTCAAGGCAAATGGTGGAGATTTATTGAAGTTTGCCTAGAGTTTGTGCGGTAGAAGATCAGTAAAGTATGGAAGATTATTGGCTGGAAGTTATTAAACAGTTAGGGTTTTTTAAGCCAAAGTGTAATTAATGTAAACTTTGGGGGTCTAACTGTAATTTCCCTATAGTCATTAGTTATATGGGGGTTCTGCCTCCTCTATAAATAAGAGGGCAAGGCGGCAGTCTAACACCTTCCTCTCTCTTGCCAAGTTCTCTTCTTCTATTGTGAGTATTCTTTGTTCTAGAGAAAGTGAGGCATATGTATTGTGTTCTTGAGTTTTCTTGGAGTGAACAAGGGCTGTACTTGAGCGATAGGATTGAGAGAGAGGTTGGGTTTTGTACTGATCAGTTTCATCCTAATAAAAGGCTGCTCTTGGTGGGTGTTTGAAGGCTGGATGTAGGATTGCCAAAGGCATTCCGAACCAGGATAAAATCTGCGCCTAATGCTGTTTGGTTTGATCTTTTTATTCTGTTATTTCCTTTTCTGTTGTCCATATATTCTGTTTCTATTCTTTCATTGCATCCGAGAGTGTTTGAGAGGGTTTATGTGAGGGTTTTCTCGCCTAAGGTTGTAACCTAAGAGTCCTAAGGTTAACAGAAGACAACAAAAATTGTAAATGGGCTGCCAATGTCGCACCAAAATCTCTGTGTGTGACAATTGCCCTTCCCAAGAAATGCTGAGGAGGCTAGCAGTCCTTGGGAATCGCTAAAGGAGGCTTGGTAAATACTCGCAAGTGTTGTTTCCTTTGTCCCCATGCTCCCACTTAACCAGCACCTAAATGAGAGGAACCCCATGGTTATAGATCACCCTCCATCCAATATTGCTCTTGGTTCTTCCGCCCTTTCCTTTTCCTTAGGCAATGATGGTAGTTCGGGATTGACTTACTCTTTGCCTGATGACCTTTTTAAGAGAGACACATGGAAGATGGGTTGAATTCACAATCCCTCTAGAAGATGCAATTGGTAGGCTACCTTTCCAACCTTAGCTATGATAGGGAATGAACCAAAATACCGAGGAGTTAGTTTCATAACCAATCCTTGAGTAATGGACCTTAAATGGGGGTGCCTCAGCCGTAGATAAACCTCCTCCCCAACCTCCAACTCTTTGTCACTTGTCCTTTGGTTTTCATACTGCTTCATTCTTTTTTGGGCTAAGGTCAGTTCTTGTTCCAGCTGTCTAAGTACCACCCTCCTTTGCTGTAAATACTCTTCTACTGAAGCAATTGTAGCCTGTCCTCTTATGGCTGGTAATACAGGGGGCTTATAACCGTAATTAGCTTCAAATGGGGACATTTTTAGAGTGGTGTGGTGGGTAGAATTATACCACCACTGGGCCAATGCAAGCCATCTATGCCATTGGTTAGGATGTAGGATACAAATGCACCTAAGATAAGTTTCCAAGCTCTGATTCACTCTTTCCGTTTGCTCATCTGTTTGGGGGTGGTAATTAGTTGACATGTTAAGTTTTATCCCCATTGACCTCATCAACCAAAAGGTGCTGGTGAATATTTTGTCTCTGTTCGATATGATAAATCTTGGAACCCCATATAGAGCCACCATCCGGTCCATGAACGCCCTGGCCACCTCTTGGGCCGTATAAGGGTGAGCCAAACCTATGAAATGTGCAAATTTAGTAAACCTATCCACCACAACCAGGAAACTATCTTTCCCCTCTTAGGTAAACCCTCGATGAAATCCATGGACACACTTGTCTAAGCTTGGTCAGGTATTGGTAGGGGCAGAAGCAATCCGAGGCATGCAACATTCTCATACTTGCACCTCTTGCAAGTGTCGCAAGATAACACAAATTCCCTCACATCAATCTTCAATTTTAGCTCTTCAATTTTGGCCAATAGAACAGCTGCTTCACCCTTAAATAGGTATTTTGGACCCCTGAATGTCCCCCCAAAGGAGACTCATGCAGTGATTGTAATATTTTTTTTTCCAAAGGTTCCCTTTGCTGCCAATGACCACCCTGCCATGAACCAGCAGCATCCCCTCTCTTAGGGTATAATCATCAGTTCCTTGTGATCCCACAACCATCTTTGTATGAATTCTTACACTTCCTCATCCCCTTCGTAACTATCCACCACTTCTTTACACCACTCCGGTACCACCATGGTAATGGTTGTCAAATTCCCATCCTCATGGCATCTTGAGAGGGCATCTACTGCCACATTCTCTTTGCCCTTCCTATATTGTATTGAATAATCCAATCCCATTAATTTGGCCATCCCCTTCTTTTGTAGTTGAGTTTGCAACAAAAATTTCAAATTCTCTTGGTCCGTTTTAATTATAAATTTCCCCCCCTCCAGATAATGATGCCACTTATCAACCGCCATCAAAACCGCCAAAAATTCTCTCATATATACTTAGGCCAAGTTGTCTCCCACTTAGAACTTGGCTTAAGAAGGCTAAAGGTCTTACCTTTTGGGTTAATACTACCCCAATGCCACTCCCACAAGCATTTGTTTCTACCACAAACGATTGGCTAAAGTCGGGTAGCCCCAAAACAAGAACCTTACTCACTACCCTCTTCAACCTCTCAAATGCTGCCTCGGTCTCCTGCCCTCAACTAAAGCTTCCCTTCTTTAAGAGGTCTGTTAGAGGTTTACTTATGGCCCCATACCTTTTGACAAATTGACGATAATAACCCGTCAGCCCAAGAAATCCCCTCAAGGCTCTCACTGTGGTGGGTTTGGGCCAAGCCAACATAGCTTCTACCTTCTTAGGATCAGTACTAACCCCTGCCCCTGAAATTAAATGCCCCAAATACTCCACTTGATTCTATCCAAATGCACATTTTGGCCTTTTGATGAAAAGTTGGTTAGCTCTAAGGACCTCAAAGGTGGTTTTTAGGTGACATATATGTTGGTCCAAGGTGGGGCTATATACAAGGATGTCATCAAAGAATACTAGGATAAATCTTCTTAGGTATGGCTCAAAGATTTGGTTCATTAGTGATTGAAATGTGGTCGAGGTGTTGGTGAGCCCGAATGGCATCACCAAAAATTCAAAATGGTCGTGATGAGTCCTAAAAGCAGTTTTATGGACATCTTCGGTGGTAGTTGGATCTAAGGTCAAGTTTTGAAAAGAAATGGGGATCATGTAATTCATGCATCAAGTCCTCTACTAAGGGTATAGGGAATTTGTCTTTAATAGTTAAGGCATTCAATTTACGATAATCAACACAAAAACACCAAGATCCATCCTTTTTAACTAGGAGGACTGGCGATGCAAAAGGGCTTTGGATATGCCTTATGAAGGATCGGTTCAACATATCCTTCACCATCTTTTCAATTTCGGTTTTCTGGATTAGAGAGTACCTATAGGACCTAATGTTGATGGGTTCAGCACCAAGCTTAAGGTTTATGGAGTGGTCCAAGGCTCGGGTAGGGGGTAAGGCTGTGGGTTCAACAAATAGGTCCTTAAAGTATTCCAACAGTTCATCAATTAGGTGTTGAGAATGTACTTGATCAAGTTCCTGGGGTTGAGACGTGACAATCAAGTGTACTTCCCTTTGCAGCACCTTCTCGGACCCTTCCTCCACTGTTATAAGTGAGCCTTCCCCCACAACCACTAGTGAGAACAATTGGGACAGTTGACACCATTTGTTCTTGAACATTTTGTGCAGTTTCTTGCCCGAGATCATTTTGCAAGATTCGGTCTCCCTCCCCCCGGGTCAGTGTCATTTTTTTCCCCCCTTGTCAAAGGAAACCTCCATTCTATTGAAATCGAAACTTATGGGGCTGACCCCCTTCATCCAGTCAACACCCAACACCACATCACATCCTCCTAATTGTAGCAGTCTCAAGTCTACCTCAAATTCCTCTCCTTACATCTTCCAAGTAAACCCATGGCATGCCGATTTGCTAAGCACTCTGTTGCCATTTGCCATTGTCACACTTAGGGGCTGAGTTCTTTGGAGAGGGCATTTTAGCCTCTTAGCTATTCCTTCGTCAAGGAAACTATGTGTGCTTTCGCTATCAATTAGGATCAACAAGTTATGATTCTTCAAACTCCCCTCTACTTTAATTATCTCGTTGTTAGTCACTCATTTGAGTGCATGTAGTGATATTTCTCCATTGTTTTCTTCCTCTAATTCACCTCCATCTTCTACTTCTTCTTTGGGCCCCTCAGTATCATCCTCCTAGTCTCCTTCCAACAATAAAATTTGCCTCTTACATTATACTTATCCCCACACCTAAAACAAAGGCCAACCAACCTTCTTTGCTCTCTCAATTGCTCCCCATAAGGCACGGTGTTGGACCCTGCCCCCTGTTTCATTCCTCCTCCACTCTTGCCTACCTCCCTGTTAACATGCTTGACTCCCCCACTGGTTGATCCCACCATTAGCCCATTATGTTGTTGTCTTTGCTTCTTCATAAGTGCTTCTACAATCATTTCTTGTAACCTTGCACTTTCAAATGCTTGTTCTACTATTTGGGGCCTAATCATCTTCCCCATTGATCTTATATCCTCACCAAGACAACTCAAGAAGCTTGATACGAAATAAGCTTTAGTAAGGTGTGGGTTTTGTTGGGTCATATAAGACCTTAAATCCTCAAATCTTTTTAGGTACATGTCCACACTTCCAATTTGTCTTAGCTTGTTAAACTCCTCAATGGTGTCTACCCTATTTCTTTCTCCAAATCATTAACATAGTTTGGCTACGATCTCCTCCCAAGTAAACTCATTTTGCAAACTTAAACATCCTTGAAACCAAGCGTCAACAACCTCATTAAAGTAGGCTATGGCGATTGTGACTCGCTACCTCATTGGTATGTTGTTCCACACAAAAACCCTCTCACATTTCTTTATCCACCATCGGGGGTTAACCCCCTCGAATATAGGAATTTCCATCCGGGGCATGGTGAACCTCGGGTGCTGCCCATTAGGCGCACCATTCCTATTGTTTCCCACCACTCCTTCCAACGTTTCCTCTGAATTGGCCTCCATTTCTGCATTGGCACGACCCCTGTCTCCCTCATTTATATGCAACAGAGGTTCATTTCTATCTCTAGGGGGAAAGTTTTCAGCCACCCTTACCTGGTTTTGGCGTGTGAACATAACCATAAATTATTGCACGTCATCTCGCAGCCTTGCCATTGACCCATCTAGCCTTTGCTCCATCCCTTCTAGCCTCTGCCCCATTCCTTCCAGGGCACCTTCCATCCTACTATCCATAGCCTTGATAGCCTCTCAGTGTTCTGGGCTTCTCTTGCCTCCATCAGACCCATTCTATTCTGAAGCTTGGCCATCGTTGAGTTAACTTGCTACAATTGCACCTCAAAATTTTTCATACGAGTTCTATCCGCCATCCTTCACTTCCATTACTATGCCTAGGATCAGTGCTCTGATATTAGTTTGTCACAACTCCAATGTGACAATGAAAACAACCTTCTAATTCGATGTGAATTAGAGTGTAATAGGGATTATGGAGAAGAAGAAGGTAAAGAGAGATTGGAATTAGAGGGAGAGAAGAGAAAATAGAGAAAGAGAGATGAAAATAAAGAGAAATGATAGAATTTCTTCTAGATTTCACACATGCCTCTATAAGTCGATTCTAGAGGATATTTATACCTCTAGCCTGGGTGCTGCCGTAGCAAATCCCCACCATAATAACAAACTATTTTGTCTTTTTCCAAGGCCTCTTTACACGTGGCCTCCCTTATAGAATATCTCTAACACCCCCCCCCCCCCCAATAGTTGTAATATCCAAACCAACACAAATACATAAAATAAATAAAGACATAACAACATAACATAAAGGAAATGAATAAGAAGACGACAAAAATTGTAAATAGGTTGCTAATGTTGCGCCAAAATCTTCGTGTGTGACAAGTAACCAGTGTTGTATCTTTGAAAAAGACAAAAATTGACTCAACTTATTAACCACAAAGGCAATGTCCGGTCTAGTGTATGTCAAGTATTGTAGAGAACCAATGATAGTCTTATAGAGTGATGGATCAAAAAATGAACCACCCTCATTAGTCAAAGAAACTCCCAAATTCACAGGTGTGGCACAGGGTTTGCAATCCTGCATGGCTGCCTTTTTCAACGAATCTAAAGTATACTTGGATTGAGTGAGATAAATGCCACTGTCATCTCTATGCACTTCAAACCCTAGAAAGTAATTCACTGAACCTAGAGTTTTAAGGGCAAAATGAGTATCCAAATCCTGAATGCAAGTCTGAAAGGTTGTAGAATTAGAGCCTGTAACAAGAATATCATCAACATACACCAAGATGAATAACACATACTTAGAGGTCCTTTTAATAAATAAAGAAGCATCAGAAACAACCCTTATAAAACCCCAAGCCACCAAGGCAGCCCTCAGTTTTGTGTACCAAGCTCAAGAAGCTTGTTTGAGACCATAAAGAGACTTCTTCAGTCTACAAACATGAGAGGGAAACTGAGAATTAACAAATCCTCTAGGTTGCGACATAAAAACCTCTTTAGTTAGATCACTATTGAGGAAAACATTATTAACATCTACTTACTGAATAGCCCATCCAAAGGTAACAGCCAAGGAGAACAACACCTGAATAGTAGGGGCCTTAATGAGAAGACTAAAAGTTCTAGCATAGTCAATCCCGGGAGTTTGAAGAAACCCCTTAACCACTAATCAAGCCTTATGAGAACTGATCCATCAAAATTATACTTGACTCTAAACACCCATTTGCAGCCAATAAGATTCATATCATGAGAAAATGGTACAAGTTCTCATGTATGATTATGCTACAAAGCAGAAAACTCCTCCTCCATAGCCTTAACCCAGTGATAATCTAAGAGAGCCTCATGAACGGAATTAGGTTCTAGGGTACTCACTAAGGCATGAGGAGAAGTGACAACAAGCTGCTTAGATGTAGACCTAGTAAGCATAGGATGAATAGAAGGGGCTACAGTAGCTTTAGGTTTAGGTAAATGGGATTAAACTGAATGTTGATCATGATTAGGAGTCAAGTGAGAAGGAGAAGAAGAAGAAGAAGAACTAGCAAAAAGAGGAGTAGATAAGGCAGGAATGGAGGGTTGTGCTACTTGAGGAGAAGAAGAATTGGAAGAAAATGAAGGAAAAGATTGAAAGAACAAAGTAGAGAAACCATCAAAAGCTTACTGATGTTTAAAAAAGGAGCAAGAAGAGGATGAAAACAAAGTAGTAAATGGATACTCATCAGGATTGAACTGCACATGTCTAGAAACATAAATTTTCCCTGACGGATGCAAACACTTGTAACCGGCTTGAGCATGGCTATATCCAAGAAACACACATTTGGTAGAATGAAAATCGAATTTGTGCCTTGTTATAGGGTCTAACGTAAAGAAAACAAGCACAACCAAAAGGTTGCAACAACAGGTAATTAGGTTGTCTGTGGTAAAGCAATTCAAAAGGAGTGTAAAACTTGAGAGGAGAGGTTGGTAACAAATTGATGGTGTAGACAGCAGTTTGAAACGCTTCTACCCAAAACTTTAAAGGAATGTGAGCATGGGTTAATAATGTAAGACCCATCTCAGCTATGTGTCTATGTTTTCTTTCAACTACACCATTCTGTCGGTGTGTATAGGGACATGTAAACCGATGTTGAATGCCATGGCTATGAAGGTAGGGTAAGAAGGC
Source organism: Diospyros lotus (assembly GCF_014633365.1). Lineage (NCBI taxonomy): Eukaryota > Viridiplantae > Streptophyta > Magnoliopsida > Ericales > Ebenaceae > Diospyros > Diospyros lotus. The sequence goes on along the minus strand of NC_068342.1, from coordinate 42,504,753 downwards.
TTTAAATTCTCCCCCATTATCAGTTTGAATAGCTTTAAGTTTGGTCTGGTACTGTAGTTCAGCAAACTTATGAAAAGTTATAAAGGTGGCCAATGCATCAAATTTTAGTTTCAAAGGATATAACCATGTATATCTAGTATAGGCATCAACAAAAATAATGTAATACCTATATCCTTCAGTGGATACAACAGGAGAAGGACCCCACATATCATAATAGATCAATTCTAATGGTTTCTTTGATGTGATTTCACAATCAGCAAAAGGAAGCTAATGTAATTTTCCAATTTTGCAAGAGTCACAAAATGAAAGGACTGAACGTGAACAAGGAATATGAATCTTATCTAAAATCAAATGCAGTACATTAAACGAGGGATGCCCCAATCTTGCATACCATTGTTGACATACATTGTTATTTTGGGCTATATTTACATTGGGAGACAGTTCATGAGAAAATGAATTCTGTCTTTTACAATTATTCAAAGAAGAAACACTACTGGAAAACTCATTAAGCTTGATGGATTGGACTAAGTTGTTGTTAGCAGCATGACCAAATGTTGGAGCCAGCTGATAAAGTCCATCCTTAAGGTGTCCGCGAAGTAGCACTAACCTTGAACCCCTGTCCTTTCCTTAATCAAACAAGAATCAAAATGAAATTCAGCAACAATATTTTTGTCTCTTGTAAGCTAAGAAACACTAATGAGATTTTTCTTCATATGAGGAACATGAAGAACATTAGACAATGAAATGATAAAGGTAGGATTTGTCCAAGTATATAATTGACTAAGGCCAATATTAGAAATAGGAAGTCTCTTACCATTTTTAACGGCAACTTTGTCAACACCGTTGTATGGAGCATGCAGAGATAGATTGTTTAGGCTGGAAGTGATATGGTTTGTTGCTCCCGAATCAACAAACCATGAAGGTTCTCCATGATAAGGAGGCAAAGAAGACAGGGATAGGTTTTCTGAAGGCTGAGGGAAATTACCATAGTGAGCCCCGTGGACTGAACCTACTTCACTCAAGAAGACTTCATTAGAATCACTTGGGGCAGCTATATATGCTTTTGGATCTGATTGTGTAACAGTTCTAGGCCTTCCAAAATTTTGGCTAGGAGTCCTTTGAAAGTTTCTATCGAACTAGTGGTAGCACTTATCAACAAAGTGACTAGGTTTGCCACACAATGGACAATAGACTCTCCTACTAGTAGATCTACCACGACCTCTTCCTCCTCTATTCATATAACCACCTCCTCTAGGGTTCACAAATGTCACAACCTTGAGGGTATTTTTGTAATAAAACCTATAGATGCATAAGCGATTGTATTAAGCAGTTACTGCTTTAACTACTTGTACCTATTCGGTTGCGCCTAACAAACCAAGGGTGCTAGCCTATAAAAGGCCATGTGAGGAGGATAGGAATCATCAATGAAGAGATGGGTTCTTTCCCTCTCTTTTCTCTCTCTAATTCTCCCTCCTCTTTCAAATTCTCCCTCCACTTTCTTCTATGTTCTTAATTTCCAGAATTAGCCACACCTCAAATCCAAGGCATGACAATAGATCCATTACCATTTCTCAGCCAGTATGAAGCAACATTAACATGCATGGATGAAGATGCAGCAGAATCAAAATTGACAGCAGAGTGTAGCATATTCTTAGCAGCTAGTCTTTGCACATGCATCAACAACAAATATTGGACTTTCCCCAAATCTATATTATCCATTTGATAGGTAAGGACTAACAACAGTTTCATAATCATGATCTAAACCATTAAGGATAGCTAGCAGTAAATCTTTATCGTTCAGAGGTTCACCAATGGTAGCAAGAGCATGCCCTATGGTTTTGACTTTCAGCATATAGTCGTTTACAAAAAGAAAATCCTTCTTGATTGACCTCAATTGCTGATTTAATTGAAAAGATTTAGCGATAGTTTGCAGAGAGTACAGACTTTCAAGGGAAGACCATACCTCCGCAGATAATTCACAATGAATCACCTGTGCGAGTACCTCTTTATCGATTGTAGAGAAGAGTCATATGAGTAACAACTGATAAGATCTAATCCAATTCATGTACTCTAGATTGACAACAGGAGAACTAGACTCACCGACTACCAGATCTAATACATACTTCACTGGAGACGGAGATTTGTTAAGGAATGGAAGAAGATCGAATGCTCTGATCATTGCCAAGATCTGAGCCTTCCAGAAGATATAATTGCCAGAGTCCAGCTTGATAGCAATATAATTGAAGGCTTTCCCCATTGCCGCAAAATCAGATTGTGAAGCTGATGATAAGGAAGAGGAGGAACGAGGTAGAGAAGAGGAGGAACTGAGATCTGGATTAGAAACCATTGACGTATGTCGATGGCTCTAATACCATGAAGCAAGAGCTTCTAGGGCACAAAAAGAAAATGCGAGAAGAAGAAAGAAACCTCGCTGAAATTCTTATTGATTCTTACTGAATAAAAAATAAAAATCAATACAAGATAGAAGGTATAGCTAAGTATTTATACTCAGTTATCCTTGATAACAGATAGTTGTTGCAATCTGCAACAACCAGCTAACCGCCTAAATAACAGCCTAACTAAACAACCATCACTTATAACAATAGAGCAGAAGTATAAACATTACAGTTACAACAATATGTCACAACTCAAGGGTAGTTAGAAGGGTATTATTGTAATAAGGTTGTAGTAGTTAGTAGGAGGTACTTTGTGAGTTGTTAGGAGCACATAAGTGTTATTTTTCAGATTTTATTTCCTGTTGAATAGCCTATAAATAGGCTCTAATATGTAGAGAAAGGCATGTTGATGAATGAAGTGGATTCTTATCTCTCTCTCTCTCTCTCTCTTTTGATTTCTCTCTCCCTCCTTTAATTCTACCATCCAATTTCTCTCCCTAATTCCAATCACAACCCTAGGTAACCCTAGGAATGTGACAAATGGTATCAGAGCTGGTCCTTCCTAGGCTATGATTTTGGTAAATTTGTATCAACTTGGTTCGAAATTGAGAAGCGAAACAGAGCTAGTTGATTCTAGGTTTTGACTGGCGATTACAAGCATTTGTTCCATCAGAGTTTAAAGGACTTGAAGGCAAATTGGAACCGAGCAGAGTCAGGCTAACCTTGGTCATAATTCCGACAATGATTATTAGAAGGGATTTTCTGGAAGCAGGCAATTCCAGGCGTGAGTGTGCGATTCAAGAGGGCGACCTCGAAAGCAAAGTTGTGCATCAAGTTTTTGAAATCCATGATGAGAAGCAATTCCGATCAAAGCTGCTAAAGCCAAGGCAATTCAGCGCATCTAATTCCAATGGGCCCGATGATTGTCGGTGCTTCAAGTGAGTAAAATTCAGTGGATAATTGAAGCAAAGGTGACTGAGGCAAGAAGGAACGGCACCGACGATTCTTTGCGAATTGTGAAGATTGGGCAAGAAGAGCGAATTGAAGCAGATCCAAATCTAAGTGGATTTAGTGAGGTGAATCTGGAGGCTGAACATATTCAATCAAGTTTCAGAGGTGAAGCATAATTCAAATTGAGAAACAGATTGGAGCAATCAACCTGAATTTGGAAGGTGAATTCAGAGCTATTGATTGGAGACAGAAGTGAACAAGCAAGGTCGAGACAATCGTGCATCTGTAGCAATCACGGGCAGTTGCAAGCAACTCTAGCAATCGGCAACTGCTGTAGAACTTGGAACGAATTGAACTCAAGCCAATTCAATTCCAGCGATTCCGACGGAGAATTGCCCCTCGGCTTGAAAATCTAGGAGGCATTGATCAATCAAGGAAGGTGTGCATGTGACCAAGTCTGCGATTGGAGATTACTAGCAGTGCTTTCGATCTGAGTTTGAAGGAATTTTGGATCACATTACTAGCAGCGATAGGAACAATGGATTTCAGCTACTGCAGTTGCAATTCAAGAAAGCGATTCACCTTCATCGCAACACAGTAGCTGAGATCCAGAATCGAAGCACGTCTAGAGTAGCTAATCCAAGAGGCGAGTTCCTTTGATCAGTTATAGACTCAGAATTGAAGACGCAGTGGAGGCATGGTGGTTTAGATGATACAGGCTTAAGTGGATCTTGAGTGAAGCGAGAAGTGTTGTCATTGTATGTGACTGAGTTGCGACAGCAAGTGCGATTGGAAACGGTTTAGATGAGAATTCCGTAAGCAACGATTCTCAATTGACTTGATTTTAGTTATGATTCTCAACTCAGATTGGGAAGTGGTGAGAAGTGAAACGGAGCAATTAGAGCCATTGCAATCACTATCGGACTTTGGAGAATTTGATTTGGAGCCTGTTCAGTAGCAAGAATTGAGATTACTGAACTGAAAGCAACCATTGCAGGGTTGAATTAGATTTTGGGGATAAAGGATTGCTAAATTTTAATACAAGGAGGAGTTTCCGAAGGGATCCTTAGAGGCTGATCAAGAGGCTGTTACAGGATGTAATTTTAAGGAATTGAACTGAGGAGATGGCCGAAGGACTAATTGTTGCAACAAATAAAATTAAGGACCTCTATAGGCAGCTGGACGATTTTTTGATCCTGCGTTCACATAAATTTCATATTGCTAATCGGACTTTGTCGACCTCAATTCCAAGTGCTGATTTGCCCACTCTTGCTCCATTGGCTATTCCAGTGTTTGACAGGGATAGGCTAAAATGGTGGATCGGGCAATATGAATGGGTGTTCTACCAACACCGAGTAGCTGAAAATGAGAAGGTAAAAATGGCTGCAACTAATCTGAATGGAATTCCGTACATTTGGCTCCAGAATTGGAGCTGGGGAAGGGTGGAATTGAGCTGGCCACAGTTTGTAATTGACTTGTGTAACCGGTTTGGAGAAAGGACCAAAACCTATAATATCAATGGAGCTTCTAAGGCTGTTAATCTGGAGATGCAAGAAGCTGATGAGGAAGAATAAGAAGCGGAAGAAGGGATTGAAGAATTAGGGGATGGCAATCCAACAGTTGGCAGCATCTCAAGCACCCCCACTGGTATTGAGAATCCAAATGCTAAAACCCTCAATATGACACCGTTGGACGAGGTAATTGTTGAGGATGAAGCTGAGATATTCGCTAGCAATCCGAGAGCCAAAGATCTTGAAATGGAAACGACCACAACAGCCTTAGATTGTAAAGATCTTAAATCTATTTCTCTTGAAAGAATAGGAATGGAAGGAGTCGCTGAACTATCTACTATAGATCAGGTAACTCCAATTGAGAAATCAGTCAATTGGGAGGAAACCTGTGCATTAATCGAAGTGGATAACAATGGAGGGCAGTTTAAGATTGGTTAGAGGTTAAGAAAGGATGCTTGCATGAAATTGATTATACTAAAACCTTCCAACAGTATGTTTCTGATCTGGAGCAATGGAGGATGCAAAAGGATAAAGCGAAACAAGATGAAAGGAAGAAAGGGAAGGGATTCTTTGTTGAAGGGACCGAGACCCTTGTTGTTTTGCTTATTCATGTTTTCATGGGTGTGACAGCAAGACATAATGTTGTTGCTGCTAAGGAGAAAGAAAAGAGAAAGCAAAAGAAAAGGGAAAAACAAGATAAGAATAAGGAAAAGCGAAGAAGAAACCAATGGGTGAAGAGGCATTGGATGAAGAAACAATGGCTTGGTTGTAATAAGTTTCTTGGGGACAAGAAACCTTTCAAGGGGAGGGGAATGTCACAACTCAAAGGTAGTTAGAAGGGTATTATTGTAATAAGGTTGTAGTAGTTAGTAGGAGGTATTTTGTGAGTTGTTAGGAGCACATGGGTGCTATTTTCCATATTTCATTTATTATTGAATAGCCTATAAATAGGCCCTAATATGTAGAGAAAGGCATGTTGATGAATGAAGTAGATTTTTATTTCCCTAATTCTCTCTCCCTCTCGTTTCCTCTCTAATCTCTCTCTCTCTCTCTCTCTTTTGATTTCTCTCTCCCTCCTTTAATTCTATCATCCAGTTTCTCTCCCTAATTCCAATCAAAACCCTAGATAACCCTAGGAATGTGACACAATATAAGGCAACCACATCAAAACATAAGAAAGTCCACAACAACTACTCAAACATTATATCCTTCTACAAACATAACCCTAAAGGGTGCCAAAATTCTCACTTTCGCATTCTGAGCCAAATTTATGTGTGCCAGGAAGTGGTTACATGCTACAAGCTGATATTCAAAAACCTAGGTCTTGTAAGAAGTTATCATAAGATCATGCAAAATGAAGAGATATTAACCAATTACCTCATTAGTACAAAAGCAACGATAAACATGACCAGATTTCAAAAGCTTTTTGGCATGCTGTTTATACAAAACATTTCTTTCAGATTGCCGATAGGGACCGTAGTCTCCACCAACACCAGGACCTGCACAATTTTAAAGTCTTTCATAATCAGCATTATTTCCAAGGTATTAATGCAACTGGGATCAGAGAAGGGAAGCATAAAATATAACTGAAAGTGAAGAAAACATAAGAAAATTCAGATGTCTGCATGGGACAAGGAGGGGCAAGCTAAAGTCTGACATGAAAAATGGTTCATTTTCTTGTTGCTAGACTCCCACTTTGTCCAAACCTACCGTTAGCAGCTGTTTGCCTTTATTGCTCAGGGGCTAAATCACGTAGCCCCGAAGGAAGTCTGCTAACCAAGAAACCAGTTTGATTAACTTAATTAATACAAATAATGAGGCTAAATGTGAGGGCGGGGGGGGGAAGGAATTGTACAACATTTCAAAAGCATTGAGCATTCTTTGCTTCTGCTTATTTATTTCTTTCTTTCTCATGTTTGGAATGAAATTCCCTTGATAACTACCACATACATGTCAATTCCACCAAGTTAAACCAACAAAGAAACCCTAAACAAGACAAACTAAGTTGTTAAAAAAAAAAAATTACTCAGACCAAGATCAACCAAACCCACAGATGAAAAGATGATAGACTTCAAGCGACAGAGCCAGCACGTGAATTTGTACAGATAGACCAAGTTTTCCCTCCATGGAACCCCCAGATGCAACCGGTATAACTCCAAGTAAGAAAAGAAAATCTCAAGATGTGGAGAAGCAATTCCAAATTTAAGCCGAGCTCTTATGGAACGAAATGCATGTAATTGTTTCGCCCAAATCATAGGGGCAGAAGTCCCTATTTGGGAAATGAAAGGACAAATGTCTAAACATGGAAAATTGCGGAGAACCAGAATAAAATAACAGAGAAACAGAAAGAAAGGTGTAGTAGTAGTGGTGGTAGTAGTAGCAAGCAAACCTTCATCCCAGTGAAGACCGAGCCAGGAAAGATCGTGTAACATGGCTTGCTCAGACTCAGCGGTGGACCTCTCCAAGTCGGTATCTTCAATTCGGAGAACGAACTTGCCAGCGTGGGACCTAGCGAAGAGGTAATTGAAGAGAGCAGTTCTGGCGCCTCCAACGTGGAGATTACCAGTGGGTGAAGGAGCAAAGCGGACTCGGACTTGTCCACGGTGGTGGACTTTGTTTGGAGAATCGGCCGGCGCGGATGCTGAGATCGAAAAGCTTCTGCTTGTCGTTGTCCGGAAACGAGACGACGCAATATCAGCAAGGGAATATTTAGAGCGTAAGGATGGAGAATGAGGGAGGAAGATTGGAGGGGCCACTTCCGGAATAATCCTAATTCTCAACCATGGCGATCCAATTGCCCCCAGCGCCGTCGCCATTGCCGTGCCGGGCTAGCAGCGTAGGAAAGAAGAAGAACAAGAAAACGACGATGCCGACGGCTTCCAATGGATAACCCCTTTCCAGTTCCAGCACGTGCTGGTCTTGGGCCTTGGGCCCTGGGCCGGCAGGCCCAGATTAAAAGATTCAGAGAGATGTATCTGATCCGTGGCCGTTGAAATTGGTTTGATGCTTGCTTTTTCTGCATGTAGAGACGAGAGGAGAGAGGGGAGAGAAGAGAGGGCGATGACGATGAATTGGCGTCCAATTGCTACTAGTACTACGCCAAGTAGCCCTTTCTCAGGCTCGGGGGGACTGCAAGAGTTGGAATTTCTTCTTCAGCAGCGACACAACGGAAGAAGAAAGCAGCAGCAGCCGCTGTTACTGCAGCCGCCATTTACGATAACAATGAGGGACAGGAGCAAAAACCGAAAGCCCCTTCAGCGGGGAAGAAGTCTCAGCACCGAAGCCATCCACGCTATTCAGGCCTTGAAGCGAGCCCATCATCATCATCATGCGCCTCTCCTCCACCGGGCTTTTGCCTCCAACTTCAAGCGCTTGCTCAAATCCGATATGATGGCCGTTCTGCGCGAACTCCTTCGTCAGAACCAATGCCTTCTAGCACTCCAGGTCTCTCTCTCTCTCTCTCTCTCTCTCTCTCTCTCTCTCTCTCTCTGTTAACGGTGGAGGCTATTGGAAAAAGAAATTAGTTAAAGAGAAAACTTTAAACTGGATATCACAGGTTTACTTACTTCTCCCTTTAATGTTTTCTGACTGCCTAATCTGGATGAACACCTTAAATAAATTTGCAACCACAACAGTCTTATCATATAAAACCAACAACTTGAACCCGGCATTGAGGATTCATTTCTGAAACTGCAATAGCCAAATGACTAGTCAAAGCAACAACAATCTGCCACAGTTTGTAGAAAAACATCAACTTCCCCGACTTTGAATTGTTAGCAAGCGCCCTCATACAAACCTTTGTTTGTTGTTTGGTCATCCCATTTCCCAGAGAGTATGAGGCAGCCTTACCCTTTTAATCTCCTCCTGACTAGTCCAAAAGGAAACAAGGGTGGTTCTTTTTTCTTTTCTTCTTATGGTTTGGAAATAAGTCCCTTCTTTGGTGGATGTTTCCAATACAAAATCTTCTTCCGTATAACAAATGGCAATAAGTTTTTCTGTCCATTTGCATTACATCCTTTTTCATCATGCACTTTACATCTCATCCACTAGCTCATTTGATAACCTATTTCTGCCAAACTTCCCAATTTTCTAGAACTTACCTTTCTAGGCCAGTGGCTTTCATGTGGGCACAGCAAAGATTCGAGATTGTTTTTGGCAGAAATTTTTTTTTCCCTACTTTCCCTAAGGGGAAGCAAGGGGCTTTTAGAGAGCTGGATCACTTGATCCACTAAAATTGGTATAGAAAATCAAATTCTTACTTTTCAAGAGGTAGGATGCTGTAGATTTAATTTGATCCTTATTTTATTTGACATGGGGTTTCAAATTTTGTTCGAGTTAGTGGTCAAATTGAGTGAAGTATAGATTTAATTGGGTATATCGGGGATCAAATGTTCAAGGGAAGTAGTGACAACTTGTGCCTTACCAGGAGGATTTCATCTAAAGTTCATGCGTTACGTTCACGAGCCTAGCACAGGGAGCATTTAACAGATTAGCAAAAAGCCTGTATTTTTACTTCCATTAGGTGATAAATGATACTTTTTAGGAGATAGTTTGAGCTTCCTAATTGTAACACACAGCATTGGGCTGTTATGATGTTATCCTCCATGTCAAGTATGCTGGATGTTGTATAAACCACAGTAATATAGGTTTTAGAGGAGTTTCTGAAGAAAATATTCTCGAAATTGTGTTTTCTGCTTTAGTTTGTAACTCTTTGCTTACATAGGTTTTTTGGGGCCAATGTTTGTAATAAATGAGCCGTTACATGCTGAAAATTGATATTTTCCAATAGAATAAGAACTTGTGCATATTTAGGTACTTGTGAGTTTATTTGGTTCAAAATTTCAGGCAAGGTACCTTTATGACCTTCAATCAACATTTCTATCAATATTACATATTTAACAATATCAAATATAAGCAAACCTCAGAGTTTTTTGGTTACATCAAGCACAAGGTGGGAGAAGAAAAAGAAAGAAAGAACATCTTTTAAATTCATTTATAGTCCTAGAAACAGTTTGTATCAATGCTCATGATTCTATTAGTTCTACATAACTTCAAACCAAATGTCTTTGCTGTATATATGAGCCAAGAGTACCTGATGATGAGGCTCTATCTGTGTTTCACAAAGCACGCAATTCATTTTTCTAATAATTCTCCTAATGATCAGTGACCTGTCATGAGTGGATAAGATGCATAGCTAGGCACATAAAAGATGAATGCTGAGGAGTTTTATTTTGAGGACTTCATGCATTAGGTTTAGGACCAAATGATAGTAGAAGCTTTGTTTCTAAGAGCTATTGTGTCAAGCCCTCAGATTGTGGGCTGGACAATTGAAGGAATTCGAATTGAATTCCAGAAAGAAGAATTGAATTTTAGGAAGAAATTAAGCAGATAGACTGAAGAAGGGAGAAAGGAAGAATGAGAGAGAATGAGAAAGAAAGATAGATGAGAAAAAGAGATAGAATATGGAAAAGAAACTTCTGTATTATTCCATAAGATCCCCAACCTATTCTACAACAGCCTTATTTAAAGGCAATTGCTTCCTGCTAGGTGTTTTAACTGTCAGCTAGAGTAGTTGTATTATTCTAACTACTTAACCACTAGCTGTTACAGTTAGTTACAATAGTTTTCCCAAGACTAATCTACCCCTGGGTCGTAACATATTGTAACATTTCCCACTGGCACATGTCAGTTGGTGGAGCAAGCCAAATACATTTTTAGTAGCCACATGACATGGTAATCCAATTTTTGCAGTAGGATCAAATTGGTTTGTGGCTATTTCTGACTATTCTGCAAAATAATGTAGTAGCAGAGTCGTATAGAGAAATATTATGAAAACATTTTTGCGAACAACTTGGCACTCAAACTAAATTTTGTACAAATATTAAATGCTTGCATACATGAAGTTGAACTTGTAATGAATCCAGAAATGGTATGAACTTATACTCTAGGCTTTTGGTGATGATAATGTGTGCAATAGATATCTATTGGAAATAACGCTTTGTTAATATTTTGCTCATACATCCTGCAGCAAAATATTTGAGCCATCTAGTTGTATTCCTTTTTGTATTGTTCTCATTTTCTAGTCTAGAAAAGAACTGATCGGAGGCTATGTAGTAATGTTGTTTGCTGTGTCCTTTTTCCTTTTTCTCTTCTAGATTTCTTGGATATCTTGAATTTGACAATTATCAAATGGGGCATGGAATACTTGTTCTGTTTTTGTTGTCTTTAACATTTTAAAGGTGTGTTGTAACTGCTATGATTGTGATGAGTGATGATATTTGCATTTCTTGTCTTTGCTTGATTAGTACAAGAGTTGCACCCTACTGACATTATCTACGCATTGCCCTTGCCTGATCTAGGTTTTTGAGCATGTTCGAAAGGAGTACTGGTATAAGCCTCAGGTCTCATTGTATGCTGAAATCATATCAGTTTTGGGAAGCAACGGGTTGTATGAAAGCATAGTCGTTGTCTTCGAAGAATTGAAAATGGAAAATGGTTTAGATCCTGATCGCGAGGCCTTGAATGCGCTGTTAGAGAGTTTGATGAGTTTCAACAACCCAAGACTTGCAATGGAGTGCTTTTACTTGATGAAATTATTAGGATGCGAGCCAGATAAATCGTCATTCAGAATATTGATAAATGGTCTAGAATCGAAAGGGGAAACGGGCCTTTCAGCTGTTGTTAGGCATGAAGCTGAGAAATACTACGGCCAGACTCTGGAGTTGTTACAGGAGGAGGAGGAGAAGGAAGAGTTTGCAGTATGCTGAGACCGAATGGATTTAGTATATATGTAGACAGGACTGAGCAGGAGAGCTTGCACCACACCACTGGGGAGAGTACACTGATGGAAGTTTCCTCTTTCCAGTGTTGCCCCACAATTGGCTTCACCACAATAATATTCAGCTAGCAGCTTGATTATGTTTCCGAGACATTTGACTAGTTGCAATAGTTGTAAACCTGAAACATTTTCTGCATATATATATGTGTGTGCGTGTATGTGTATTCCAGTAAACTGATCAAGATACATAGCTTGTGAAGTGTGGTACACTGGAACTGTCTTCTAGCTTGGACGATGATGGGTTTAAGGACTTGAAACGTGTGAAGTAATTTAAGAAAAATGGGGCTTTTAACATGTGCAAAGTGTAGTGTCATTGAGTTGAAACCATGTGCATCTTCAACAGAGGATAATGGTTAACGTAATTAACAATGTTCCAAGGTTCAAAAGGGAAGACAAGCCAGACAGAATTAGAAACACGGGGCAAAAATAAACACCAGCCCCTCAAATGATTGCACGTTCCATCACCATGTGCATCTTCTTCTTGAAATACAGCAAGAAAGCCAACATCTTGGGACCTACACACACCACGCTAGAGTAATGTTTTCAACTTTCCTCATCGTCTCTACTTTTGACCTGGAAGAACCTCATCGGATGGATGCCGTGAATGCCGGAAAAAGGTGAATGGGGGTCTTGGCGATGGCTAGAACTGCTTTCCCTGAAAGGTCTGGCCGAATCTCCAGTTGGGGGGGGCAACGGCATAGGAGGTGAGGGTGGTTGCGGATCTGGTGGTGACCTCGAAGGACAGAGGTTGGCCGACGAGGTTGAGATTGGAGTGCCAATTCTGGCCCCAGTTCCTGGCCATGGGGATCCAACCCGTCTTGGAGCCCTTCACTTTTAGAGCAACCACTTCGCCGTCGGAGCCCACGTTGGTGACCAGCACTTGGCAGAAGAAGGAGGTGCCGTACACCGTGAACCGCACTCCCCCGCTTCTCTCGCACTTGACCCTCCTGTACTGTACCGGGACAACATCGGCGGTGGTGCGTGCGATGCGGGAGAAGGCGGGCTGGGACATGTCAAAGTGGGCGCGAGGGAAGTTGCACCAGCCGCCGTAATCGGCGGGGAGGCCGTAGTTAGGGGGGCAGAAATCTGTGGCGGTGAGAGTGACGGAAGGGGAACCGGGAAGGCACCAGAGGATGTGGTCGACGCAGCGCACCTCGAAGCAGCCGCCACAGCTACTCCCTCTGTTGAACAATATGCTGCTCAGTGCGGCGGTGTATTCGCCGTAGCTGCTGCCGCCGCTGCTTCTGTGAAGGTCCCCGTACCCACATGCGCCTTCTGCAACAACAACAACAACAATACAATCAACATGTAATTAATAATATACATATTTGAGCTGCACATGCTCTTGCTCTTGATGATAATGCTTGGATCGGAACAATTAATTAATTTCACGAAACATAAGGGAATGACTTATTATTAATTTTACCTGTGATGATTGAACCATCGGTTGCTAATGTTGCGGTGGCAGATTTCCATTCGGCTTGTGGGTTGGCGGCAGCCCTGCTGCTGCTGCACCTTTGAAGCAGAATCAGGCATATGACTGTGAGAGGCAGGGCACCCATCTGATCTAAGGTCTGATCGAGGAGCCGCTATAATGAGGGGGGGCCTAGTCTATATGAAGCCCATCTCTCTCTCTCTCCCCTCTCTCTGCAGAATCCAAATGGGTTTCTTCTTCTTCTTCTTCTTCTTCTTCTTAGCTAGGCTTCTGCTTCTTCCTTCTTGGTCTAGCTAGAAAGACGGCTGCTTACTTTCTTTCTGAGCCTCAGGAATGCAAAAATAAAATAAATGGGTCTCAAAAGGTGAAGCTACCAGACCTGGATGTCCTCCAGTTGTTGTTGGTTGAAGATCAAAGTTGGATTGGGCTAGATAGCTGCAATAAAGAGTTCACATTTCCTACTCTGAGAAAATGGAAGCGGCGGCGGCGGCCGCAGCAGCAGCAAACTGTAAAATTGTTAAATGCTCCTTCCTAATGGCGGAAGGGAAATGAGATGCAAGTCAAAAAGTCAAAACTCAAATGCTTTTTGTTGTTGAAGGTGGGGGAGACAAGGGGAAACAAAAGGCCCCAAAAATAGGTATCCAAGGCCAAGGTGGGAGCAGCAAGCAGCATTCAATTTCAAAAGCCAAGCGCCTGTACTGGGGGACTCTTTTTATTATTATCATTATCATTATCATTATTGGAAGGAGAAGGAAAAATCTTATAATAAATGAAGAGGTTGCACTTCACATCCTATCTTCTAGACTTCTACTACTACTGCTACTGCTGGCTGCTGCTACTAAACAAAATATTATCAAAAGTAGTTTTTGTCAAATCCTCAATTGAACTTCACCAGTGCTAGCTCCTCCAAGTTTCAAACACCAGAAACAAGATGCCCAGTCTCATTGTCTTCTTCCAGGTGTCGTAGTGACAGGCCCAGTCCCAAACCAAAACCAAAACATTCTTTTGGAATCTTCTGAAAGCTCAAGGCCCATAACCCATATGTTAGAGACCACTATCCAGAAGCCCTTTTGAAGGAACTATACATCGTACACTAATCAAATATACTTCTTTCTGCCTGCCATTCAAAACGGGACAAATTGCAGAAAGGTCGGTTTACTACCGAGTGACAGATAGGAGCAGCACCTGAGGCTTATCCAGGATCTTTGATGGTTAAAAAAAAAAAAAACAAACAATCAATCAATCAAGCAAACAAGAAAGATTTATAGGAGCAAGGAAGTTTAGATAGGATATAAACCGCTTTTCTGCTTGCAAACAGTTTATCCATATTCATCATCCATTCATCCAGCCATCCAGCCAACCATCCCAAAGAAACCATTGTCAACATTTCTTCAGTTCAAAAGTAGAGACAGAAATCCAAACACACATCACCATCCCATTCATCATCTATGCCTCTCCGCCATTTTTCTCCAATTCTTGCAGAAAAATTGGGTCATTGGCCAGCAGCAACCTAGCACTGTGAATGCCACTAAAGCAGGCAGGCTTATGTTAGTTCTTATGCCCAAAACAGACAATTAATTGGCTTAAACTAAACATATTCGGGGAATGCCCCGACCAGGTTTATTCTAGTTCTTTCTGTACCAGGTTTATGTAAAATATCCAAACTACCCTTATCTCCCTATGATGTCTGTCAAGGGAACAACCAAGGCTTTCGGCATATTGTTGCCCTTGCTGCGGATGAGCATTGAATTGTTTCTCTTGATGCCACTGCTATTCTCATTTTTGTTTTTCTGATAGTGGGCACAGGCTGCTTGATCCAGCGTCCCCTCTCTGTAAACAAAGACACTATCATCTTCTTCAATTCGACGCCACTTCTTGCTGCGGTCATGAACTTTATGGAGTGGCATCCCCCTGAAATCAAATTGAATTTATATAGATAAAAACACACACACACACGCACAAATTTTTGACCATTGTCAACACATCAACATCATGATGACTAATGCTGGTTAATAAGGCTGTGACGACTATTCTTCAAATGGATTGACAATATAGCAAGATATTCACCTGTTGCACTAAATCATTACATATTTATAATGCCAATCCTGAAATGGAATTATGTAAATATTCTCTTCAAGACTTACTCAGAAGACAAGATGATATACTTTCAACTAGATATACAAGTCAGGATTGGGAGAAAATGAAGTGCCTAGCCAGCTAAAGACAAAGGCATATCCAGCTTGCACAGCTAGCTCAGTTTCTCTACAGGGATAAGCCCGCAACCGTCCAAAAGCATTCATCTAATGAGTTTATTTGGCAACAGGGATGTCAGCACTTGAAATCTTTGCACCCACACACCTCTTTTCTTTAACTCTGATGAGCCATTCTAATTGAATTAGTGCTTCATTGTCAAATTCAAGTACAAAAAATTAGTCTATGCAAAATTTAGGGATCACTAAGCATATTCCATGTCGCACATTTGCAATGAACTAAGTTCAAAGCCCAAGCGGGTAACCATAACTTTATTGAGATTCCATTACATTTCCATCAGTGCAACTATAGCACTGGGTGATGTTTGACATTCAATATAAAGAGTAGAGCAACAACTATGGAAAAGGTTGAAATTTGAAATGGATAAATATTAGCGTCAGCCAACAGAACGATAACAAACACCATTTATATCCCATGCAGAAAACAAATGACAACCATACACTACTCAATTATTTCAAAGTAACCTCACCTTGAAAGCATATAATTTGAAATCATAATAAATGCTCTCTATTTGTCTCTCTCTCTCTCTCCCTCTCAAATCTTCATACAACCAGTACAGAGCTCGGATAAAAGAAGAGGGCCACGTTAAGAAACTGACACTCTTGCAAAATTTTATTAAATACCTTCATAATGGAGTATAATAAATTAGTGAATGTCATCTTCATCATATATAATATTAAGCAGGCCTTTTTAATTTTTGACCACTTGCATTGTCTTTTACCATGCCATATATCAAATATGCTACAAAGGATATATGATGAAGATGGATAAATTTGCATACAAGTGCTAGCATGTTATGTAAAATCTTTTGAATAATTTAACCTTTTTAAGATCAAAATGTTTGGGAAAAGAATTTAAACATATTAAAGTAAGTAAAACACATTTGCAAGTATTGAAAGGACAACAACGCGAATGTATGATCAGAAGTGCAGGACACAAAGTCGTTGAAATGCAAAATATTGATCCAGAAGACCAGCCCAATATGCCTAGGTGAGATGATATAGTGTGCATTACTTACCATTAACGTTTTGCTTTTTCACACGATGACCCATCAACCTTAGTTATAAAAGTAACTTGGGAGCTCCTTTTAGTCCTTATGAAATCTCTCATAAGTAGTGCATCTAGCATTTGTGTGTGTGCACATGCAACTATATGTGCCTTTCCGTTGAAGAACATGTAGTTTCAGGTCATTAAGCCTCCCTACAACAGAGGTCATGGCATATATATATGAAGGTATAAGCATTCATAATGATAAATGAGTTTCTCAAGCAAATGCGAGAATAACCTCAAATTTGCATCATAAAAGTCTGTGCAATTAAGAAGCCAATCCCTAAGGAAAAAAAAATAAGAAGCCAAATCTTTTTGCTATTTTTCTCGTTAATTGCAAATCTAGATCAAATATGGGAAAGTACTGCCAGATATGAAAAATGCGATAACGACGATAACAAGGGCTAGCAGGTAATGGATGCATTAAGCAACCAAGACCAAAAGACCAGCAGTATCTAAGGTTTACCGAATAAAATTGTTAGGGCGCTTCAGAGCAAAAGGTTTCAACATTCTTGATCGAGAATGATTCAACCTACTCCTTATGTGATCGGTTAATAGTTGCGATAATGTAACAGAAGAGGAAGGTGCCTATTCCTGATGTAGAAAAATGAAATTTCCTTCTAAACGCCTAAGCAATGTCTATTTTAGGTTAAGCATTTATATATCAATCCACAGCTAAAGGAATAAAATTTATCGGTTGATGTTTGAATGCATTGTCACAAAATTGATTTACTGCAATTTAGGATATCCATCCATCAATCTACTGCTCAGCCAATGTAACAGTTGCCATTCAATTGTCTGTCCCAAATATTGTCAGCAAAACAGTGCAAACACGAACGCATAAACGAGATGTGAGAAAAACAATTTTTTTTTTTTTTTTGAGCCAAGTTCAATGGCAGTCAGTTGAAACCTTTTTCTTGGACTTGAAGAAATGTAAAGGTGCTAATTAAGTCCAGAAGCTTTAAATTTCTTCTCTTGAGACTTGAGAGGAACAAACTAATGACTATATCTATTTGCATCCAAACCAAAAGAGAGGCAGAGTAAGAAGAAGACATGATGTGCCATTACATCCTGCTGCCCATTGCATTCACATAATCAAATCAAAGACCAAGGAAAAGAAAAAAAAAAATTGAATCAAACAAGTCATACAATATAGTTGATGTAACCGAAACAAAAACAAAAGGGGAACAGAGAAAAAAACCCAAGAAATATATAGGACAATAGAGAGAAAACTAATTAAGAGAGAGAGAGAGAGAGAGAGAGAAGTACCGAATGTGGAAGATATCAGAGATGTCCGGTCGGCAGAGATGGAAGTTGAGGGCGTCCAAGAAGGCGGAGTAGGTGTGGAGGTGGAGGCCGTCGATTCTGGGGTAAGGAAGGCGGGGGCTTGGGGGCGGCTGGTCGGGGGCGGGGGCGGCGACGGCGGCAGAACCACAATAGTAATACTCCCTCCAATCGGCGGAGGGCGGAAGGGGAAGCGGGACGAAGCCGAGGGTGGCCATGATGGGCTCCAGCTCGTCGTGCGCCATGACGGGCTTGAAGTTTCGGGTATTCCACAGTGCAAGCTTTCTCATACATTCCCTCATACACTCCTCCATCAACATGATCGAACCCAACCCGCCTTTCTCCTCTCTGTTCTCGTCCTCTCTTCTCTTCTCTTCTCTTCTCTTCTCTTCTCTTCCTCTCGCTCTCTCTGTCTCGCTCTCTCACATTGCCCGCCTGATACTCTCCCCTCTGTCTCTCTCTGTCTCTCTCTCTATTGGGATTTTTACTCGATGATTTGGGCCGGACGACGATGACGATGGCCGTAACTAATCGCCACGTTTTCAGTTTAATTTCCTGAAAAGAAAAATATAAATAATAATCCCAATTAGATAAATAACCCTTTTTAAATGCAACAATTAAGTTGTATTAATCAATTAATTATATTATTATTATATTTCTAAAAGTCAGTAACGTATACGTTTCTTACGTTCCTCCCCCCCCTCGTAGTTTCTCTCTCCCAATTTCACTTTTACCACTTATTTTTCTATATTCTTGTGTACCCCCATCTAAAATATCTTTTATTTTTATGCAAGGGTTAATCACGACATGACATGTGTCTCGCCAATTAAGTAATGCCATGCTTTCTCTTGTTATATTAAATAATCTATTTTACATTTTGAATTTTTCTCCATTTAACATGAGAATCTATCGTCCATTATTATCGGAGATCTCATTTATTTGTAATAGAAAGATAATTCCACCGAGAATCTCGCATACCCATTAACGACTAAACTATATAAACAGAACAATCCCTAAAAGAAAATACAAACGCATGATAAAACTTACTCGTTATTTTGTTTCTCATTCTCTCACGTGCATTAACTTGTCTTTTGAAATAATATATTAGTTTGAAAATAGTTAAACTTATACCTTTATGTTAAATGGAGAGTTTTTTTTCAATATTGTGAGAAATATATTTTTATTAAGTAATTTATAATAATTCTACCCCAAAATTAACAATAATTTATAATACTCCATCCAAAATTACCAATAATTTATAATACTTAACTATTATGGACTATTATTAATTATTGATAATTTTTAGTATAATTATTATAAATTTTATGTGTCACGTCAATTTGTGAGAGTTGTTTGTCAAATTTATTTATAAGTATTAATCAACATAAAAATTAATCATAAAATAATTGATGTGTCATAGGCAAAAACATATTAAAAAGACCAAAAAAATCTAAAAACTAAAAGTAATTTTTTGAGGTAAAAATATATAATTTTTTCCCAAATCGATAGGAGTCCTTACAAAGAGCAAACAAGATAACTCTATCATTTGAAAAACCTTTCAAGGGTTTTACAAAAAAAATTAATTTTGATTATAATGAATAACGATGAATTTATAAACGCCAATAAATTACGAAATCAATATAACAAGATATCATTTAATTTGATTAGCGTCTTTATGGATTTCAAAATCAAAATATGTTAATTTTGATAACAATCTAATTTTGATTAGCATATTTTATGGATAAATCAAAATAAACGTTTGTATCTTTATAAATTATCAAGATAACAAGATAATGTTTGTAGATGAATAACAAGATAATTTTAATAGATTTTGAAACGTCAAGATAAACGTTATTCATAAAAATCATAATACTAGTGAATCTCAAAATATTAAAATTATCATTATCTATAATAATTATAATTATATGATGATTTAAGAAAAAGTTTTATTTTCCTCTATAAATAAGCATGTTATGTAACAACCGAGAATTTCGTGAGGTTTTAAGTATAATTTATCTTGGGCCATAAGTGAAGTCTTTAGCGAATTAGGATTATAACGTAATTATCGGTAGGGGAGAGCATTCGGTTATAACCGACCGAACCGTCAACTTTTTTACCAACCGAACCGAACCGATCATAGCCTACTAACTGAGCCAAACCGAAAGGATACGTTAATTGAAAAATTGAAACCGATATAACCGAACTTCACTAAAACTTACCGAATGGGCAAGCATGATTGGAGATAGAGAGATGCAGCTGGGTCGGTGTCGGAGGGGTCTTGAGAACGATAACCAAGAAGGCCGACAGGCATGAGCGAAGCGATGGACCACTGGTTTGAACTTTTTTTTGGGACAGAATCGATGTCGTGAGGCTGAGAGGTTTGGACTCTTTTTGGGACAGAATCGATGGAAACGCTAAGCAGCCTCGCTTGCCTTCTCACTAGAACACATCTGCAACCGCCATTAACTCCTTCCCACGACCATCACTACTGCCGCTGCAACTTCAAATTGCCGAAGACATCTCTACAGTCCCAAACACCCACAAAAAAACACCATCCTATCTAAGGGAGAGAGAAGTTTGGAGGGGTTGGGGTGGGGCCGGTTCAGTGGCACTGTCGAGTGCTGCCACCTTGTTGGATGAAACAAAACAACATCAAGGATCAAACAAAGAGAGAACAAATCAGAACCTGTGGACATACTCAACAATGTGTTTGTTAATTTCATCAGGCTTCTCTTGGTTGATGTAGTGTGTTGCACCTTCAAAGACAACAACTTCATCCAACTGGGGTACATCCTTATAGAAACCACCATTGTGGTTGTAATCCTTGGCTCCTGGGAGGTTAATGAAGGGAACCAGAATGTCAGGGTCACGTGTGGGGGGGGAGTAAACCGTGGGTGGCGTGAGGGAGAAAGAGAAGAAGCTTGCGTAGGGGGGAACCGTCTGGATGACAATAATTAAAACCATAGGAGGTAAAGTAGGGGAAAACAGTAGGCGAACAAATTCGATTATTTTGGTTATTCGGAATTTTTTATAAATATAACCGAACCGATTTTTAGCTATTTAATTGACCGAACCGAACAAACTAATTCGGTCAATTCAGTTGAACTGAAAAATTGCACATCCCTAATTATTGGTATAATTTTAAATGATTGAATCAACGGTAAGAAATGCTCGAAAATCTAGACATTTAAGGAAACCGATATGGTAGTAACGAGCATTACAAGATAAAATTTATAACATCAAAAGAAATCATACCAGAAACCATTTTCGGTACAGCTAGGATTCAGGCTAAGAAATCAAATGATCGTAAATGACTTCCGGGAAGTCAATGGGACCCTGAGTATGTTCATATTTAGCATAAGGAATAATTCTTAAGTGATTTTGGGATGAAACAAAAGGATTTACGATCGAATCGTGCATTTGAGGCCTAAGTATAATTTTCGATTATATTTAAAAAGATGGAGAAAATGATATTTTTCAAAATTTATCAGGCCAATTGAGAAACATGAAACTTATGGGTGCATGTGGTGAAATATCAAAGTATAAGGACTTGAGAAAGATGGTCAAAATGGCATTTGAAGAAAGGTTGTGGTGGAAGTGTAATTTTCAAAAATGTTGTATCAAGGCATGGTCGAACCTGCCACTGCGCATGGGCCAAATCTAGCAATGGGACAGCCCTATCTCAACTAGGGTATGGCCATTTTTGGCCTAGGATGCGTGAGGGCGAAGTTATGGCTGTTGATTGACCGAAATGAGGTCAGGTTTTGATCATCTTGTATTTGAAAGCAATTCTAGAGAGTTTGGTGAGATTTCATCAAGGTTTGAGTGGGTTTTGAAGTTTCGCCAGAAAGTCACGATCCGCATGAACCAAGGAATAAAGCGGTCGTTTGAGGTTGTTCCAATCATTTTTTCGAGTCCTAAGGTGGTCCATTGTGTTCGTGAGGCATGGAAGAACAAAGGGAAAGAGATCGAGGTTTCGTGGTGAAACCAGGTGGCCGACGACGAGCAGCTCATCGAGAAAGAAGACTAGAAAAAGTGTGCAAAACGCAAGCGTCAGGCCAGTGGCAACACGTGAAGAAGTAAGTAAAATAATAAAAGGAAAAAAAGGAAAAAAAGAAAAGAAATTTCAAAAAACAAATCTAGAAAGTTTTGAAAAAATTGGAAAATTATTTTGTGGATTTTGGTAGAGGAAAATTCTGGAAAATATTGGAGGAATTATTTATTTTGTAATTTTTAAGAAAAAAAAAGGGAATTATGAAAATAGGAGAAAATTTTCAGAAAATTTCAAAAAATTAGGAATATTATTTTATGAATTATTGTGGAAAAATACTTGATGAAGTATTTATTTTAAAATATTTGAAAAAAAAAGAGAAAATATAGAAAAATTATAAGAAAATTAGGAAAAATATATATTGATATTATTTTGAATAAATATGATGTCCAGAGATCATTGAGGCTTGGGCTTGAGCATTAGTACGATTACTTGAGGTTTGGCACGAGAATCGAGATGGCCCAATATATGTTCAAGATGAGAGTTTATACTTTAAACTTGATTTATCGTGAGAGTTCTTACCCTAAACTTGATTTACTGTGAATGTTCTTACTTAAAAGTTGGTTTTATTTTGGGTGGTTTGATCCTATATATGATATGTTTATACAAATGATTTGACTTGTGATAAGTTGTTTGCATATGGATGGTTCATCCAAAATGGTTATTTACATGTGCATTGAATTTTGTACTTTATATTATGTGCATGAAAATGTTGGTTTTTATATGATGCACGATCTATAATAGTAACATTGGCATGTTAGTGTGATGTCCTTGTGGGATATGGGTTGTCAACATGTGTTATGACACTTGAGTGATAGCACTCGGGATGCGTGCTAAGGATTAATGTTATATGACCCATTTGGGATGGAGTTGAGATAGACTTCACCCTATGGTACTCAAGTGACGAGGCTGAGAGTAGATACCACCCCAAGTGATGAGGCTGAGAGTTGACTCGAGTGGTGGGGTGAGAGTGGACATCACCCAAGTTCCTTTGAGAAATAACATTATTGCCTAGGTGGACGTTGGTTCTGATGATAGTGTTAATCCTCTTGTGGCAAAGGTTGTGTTGAGATCCGAAGTGCTTTTAAGTGAGAGCGTAATGCCTAACATAATATAGAGGTGATATCCAGATTCATGCATTGAGGTTATCTCTCTTAAGCAGAATTGTGTTATGTCATTGTGTCGATGTGGTTATGTTGCCTTTAGAGATATTGCATTTTTTTCGATTTGTGTTAAGTGTTGTGTGAGATTCTCTTGGGATGGAACACATCGATTTTATTCATGATTTTACATATATTCATGAAAATGTTTTAAACTATCGCTTAGATGATTCATCATCTAATTTGAACTTTGTCACTGAAATATTCAAACGTTCCAGGTGAAAGTAGATGCGCAAGAGGAAATGAAGTTCTCGGGATGTAGCTGATGGCTACATATTAGATCTTTTGTAAGTCTTTTATTATGTATAAGATATTCAGTTGTCGATATATTATTTTGATAATGTCATGTTAAACATCGATAGTAAGATTTTTATATTATGGATAAAGAAATTACGGTTGTGTATTATCGAGATTTTGATCTTGCTTCCGCTGATGTGATGATATTACTTATATTATCTTGTTCTTTTAAATTGATATGCTGAGATGATAGATTGAGATTTAATTTATGTTGAGTGTAGGATAAAAAAGAAAATTCCCGAAATCGATTATCTCTAAAGGTGAGTTATCCTATCCTATATGATATGATTGTTTATTATGCATGATATTTATGAAAGATATGATTCATGTTGTCATGTTGTCATATTGCATGAAAGTTGTGATATTTGCATGACATGATATTATTGTCATATTGATATTTGTGCATGGAAATGGGATGTCACCTTAAAAGTGTAGCCGTAATTCCATAAGGGTAATTGATAGAATAACGTTAGGATTATCTTACCAGAGGTGCCAAGATTCTACCTATGATTCCATGACGGGCTTCTAGGCTAGAGAAGTTATATTAGGGCAAATGTTTGTTCACGTTATTGTATCATACATCCATATATATGTTTTTGGACCCTCACTAGAAGTTTCATCTTCTAATGGATTATACCTTGAAACATTCAACGTTCCAGTTTAGAGTTGCAGATATGGCAATGAGATGATTAAGACGTAACGGCACATGATGACATGGCCGATAGATTTGGTGAGTTGTCTTGGTATTTGCTTCCTCATAAGGATTCAATATATATTATTATACTGATGATCATGTATAATTGTTATGGATTAATGTATTTTTGAGGTATCATTAGGTTGTATCATTTAAGGTACTAAATTGTTATATTTTGATGAAAAAAATATTCTTAACATTTCTAAGTTGTTTAACGCTCGGAAAAAGCGAGGCGTTATAAATGTACGCTTATAAAAAGTTGGGTTGTTACGTACTATAATTTTAAAAAATATACGCCTCTAATACTAATTTCAATACGATATTCAAGTATTCAATATATGACTTAAGTATCGGAGTGTTTGCATAAAAATTTATCTACATCGCCTAATTGTTCTCTTTCTTGCAAAGTTCAGCCGACTTGAGAATAACGTTTCCAATCAATAAATCTATGTTACGTTCAAGCGACAACAATAATACAATATACGAAATTTACATGATTTAGCTCAGTAATCTATATTCATACCAAACACTATATCATGTTAATCTAAATTGACTAATTTCACCACTTAGCTAATTGTTACGTTATATCATCAAACAAATTATTGGGTATTATATATTAAACTAAATATGCTTGTTTAGGTGTTTAAAATCATAATCATGATTAGGTCTACCAAACCTATCTCAATCCTTTAACTTTATCTTATTTGTAACTTAATAAATATGTGTTAATAACATAAAAGGATATTATGGGAGTTTAAGAAAAAAACAATGGTCTTGCTTGTCAGGAAATAAAAAGTACACCAAATATATGGTTCAAAAGTCAAAAACATAGATTGGCTACTGTGAGCGAGTAATATTTTGATTAAATTAAAATTATTAAATCAGGTAAAATTGATAGGTTGGTTTGGTTTTTAAATTTGAGTATTTTGGTTATTTCGATTTTGTTTGATCTTCTTATTAAAAAAATTAAAATAATTAAATCGAATGAAATATAAAAAAATAATGTTATTTTTTTTACTAATTATATATATATATTTTAGTTTTTCAATTTGTTCGATCGATTCAATTTTTTTAATTTTTTTAAATTTTTTGATTTGTTCTATTTGAACATCTATTTATCTATTTATCTGACTCAATTTGATTTTTAATTTTTTTTTAATTTATTCCATTTGAACAATTTGTAACCCAACTTACCAAATGTTCAACCTCAATGCTACACATACAAATAAATAAAAAAATCTTAAATATATTTTCATGGAGTGGCACTTGATAGTTATATTTTATTTTTTATTTTAAGTGAATTTTAAATAAAATAAGGTTTGATGTAATAATAAAATTATTTAAAAAATAAATGTTATTTAGAGATGATCAAATAAAATATTATTTGTGATAATTATAACTTAAAATTCTAATTCAGTGATTTAATTTCCTAATTTGACCACAATTAAGATTTTGAATTTAATTATGATTAAAATGTTGTTAAATTCAATTTTGACTATGATTTATCTTATTTAAAAAAATATCATTGTTATGGGTAATTTCCAGACCATATTTTTTATGAACTGGATTCAACCCAGCAGGCTGACCCAACTTCTTGAAGCCCAAGGCCAAGATTGTCAAAGTAAGGTCGCACATCGCCAAAATCCAAGCTCAGACCGCGAAATCAAGTGAGCTCCCAACGATGCTGTCAGTTAGATGGTCGAACCGTTCAGCTCACATAATAAAAAAGCCACGGAATAATAGGATGCAATGCCCATTTGTCTTATCTAAGGCAAACTAGACCCTTGATAATGTGGAATCTATTCTCGATTTTATGAAATTGATAAGTACATCTTGTCTCTATAATATTATCATTTTATTTTGGATTTTATGAAAATTGTAAACACTCTATACTATAAATAAGGGTCAAAGACCTTTGTATGATGGATGAACAATAATGATATATTATTACTTTGCCGGATTAATTAGAGAACAATCGTGGACTAACATCATTCTGACTGAATCACATAAAAACTTTCATGTGTGTGACTTATCATTTATTCTATTTGTTTCTCCTATTTGCATTTATACTTATTTTCTCATTGCAGACCTACGAATTATGGTCAACCAATTCTGAACGTCGACAATCATCATGACTCATCTTTTGATTATGATATGATTTTTTGTGTATATTTATAAATAATTTTAGATATATAAACAAGTACTTAATAACCATAAAATTTGTGTGGTAATATAATTTTTATTGTAGTAATATTTGCTTAATGATATTTTATTATTTTTGTTCGTAATTTTTTTATTTAAATTTTATATATAAAATTATGTATTTGTATGTGTGATTGATGGTTTAATTGTAGTTCATTTTTTTTTTTATCAAATTTGGTAACATTATTAAGATATAATGAAAAAAGACATCCAAAATAGTTTAGTAAAATTTCATAAAAATGTCCAGGTGGCGCGTATATTTTGTAATTTAATTATTTTAATAAAATTTTATTTTTATTTATTTTAACAAACACTGCGATGAAATAAGTTACCGAACACTTACTTGGAAAAATTGAGGAATCAACTTTTTGAAAATGCTGTTAAAATAATTATAGAATAATTCATCAATTCAAAACTGCCAGTTTTCTTCTCCGCTCGCGAGCATCAGCTCCCCCAAAATCAATGGCTAGGGCTCCGACTAAGCACGGCCGCGATCAAGCGCTGGTACGGCTTCTCTTTCTCTCCCTGTATCGGCTTCTGCTTTGATTTGTCTTCCATTATCTCCTGTGTGCTCATATTCTCGTAATTACTTCATTTGGAAGGATTTTGTGGAATCGGAAGCAAAATTTGTTTGTTGGGTTTAGGTTTAGTCCTTAAACTTTGGAACTTTGATGATCCTTTAGGTCGGCCTACCAGAACTTGCTATGCGACTTGTTCCTTTCGGTTGTGTCACTAGACAAACAAAAGCAAGCAAATGAAGATTTTGGGTATTGTGCTTGACCTAATACTAATTGTGTTTGCAAGATAAGTAGAGAGAGAGAGAGAGAGTGTGTACGTAATTGGGAGAAATAAATTAACCGCCATGCTTTGCTGGAGTTGCTTTTGTTGGAGAATTTGGTAAAAAAAAAACCCAGTATTTTGAATCGTGATAAATTCCAAACACAAATGAACTGTAAAAAAGAACATTTATTCTATTATTTAAGCAAACACTAGGTTTGGCGTCCAACGCTTTTTTCATTTCCCAAAATGTATTATATATATATATATATATATTTTGCTTAAAGAAACTAACAATCAAAGGAGTTGACCTGATGACCTTCAAATCAAAATAGAAGAAGAACAAACTTAACATTACGCCAAAACTCATCTTCATTTAAAAAAAAAAAAACTGTGACCACCAAGTCCAAGTGCCACCCCTCAAGAGCGAGCCTTCATTTGGGACTTTCTATCTTTTTACTTGCACGTGTGGAGCAGGGGCCACCCCTCTAGTTAAAAATAAATAAACATTAATTAAATCTATAAATTAGGGAGAAAAACTTATCCTGGTAAATGTCACTTTATGTAAGAATGGTTTGCACCCCGCTGTGATTTGGTGCATTGGATTATGGTACTCTACCTTTAGCATTTATATACTTCCCATAAACAATGATCAATTGTCTCAATATGAAAGAGAACAAATATGATATTTTCATAAAGTTGTGTAATGGAACTGAATAAACTAATTTAGATTTCTCTTTATGTGTACAAATTAACCTCATCATATGAAAAAAGCACCCCTTCTATTGGTGTGCATGCATGGAAGAAGAGAATTCCAAGAGTTAGCCTATTGTTAACCACCACCAATAATGTTAATATAGTACACACGATTTTGAGATTAAAATCATAACCTACACATGAATAAATCTGAGTAAAGCACCATTAAAGATAATACAAATTATCTAAACAAGAAATCATAATAGTCAAGTACATAAATTTTATAAAGACAACTAATTTGGTCAATATAATTCAGACCATCATAAATTAAAATCATAACCTACACATGAATAAATTAGAAAAAACACCATTAAATTTAAATAATTATTATCTAATAAGAATCACAGCAATCAAGCACATACATTTTATATTTAATACTGGAATTAATTTGTATATTAAAAATTGTATTTTGAAATATATTAAATTACTAATAGGTGTTCTATGATATTAAAAAGAAATGAAAGTTGTAAAGCTTCAAAAACAAAATTTGCTGTTGTTACTCTTAAGAGACCTACTGGGGAGTTTCCCATATTCTTGTTTAGAAATAGAACTTCTAGCACACAAATTCTTATCTTTGATTTTCTTATTAGGCTGATTTTAGTGCTGGTAATTTTAATTTCAAGATAAGTTCAGTTGAAGAAAGTAATACTCATCTAGTTTTGTTGGAAATTAAATAGATTTGAATGGGTGATTTTCGTAGATTCTATTGTTCAAATAAAATAAGAATACCTATTTTTACATGCTGTAATTTCTGTTTGGAACATCCAACAGGATTTCCAGGGGTTTTTGAACGACTTGCAGGATTGGGAGATGTCACTTAATGACAAAGACAAGAAACAGAAGATGCGAGGCCTTGACAAACGTGATATGGTAAAAGTAGAAGTGATTAGAGTTTTTCCTTTCATTGCTATCGTGGAAGTCATTTCATATTTGGAATTGGGGAATTGGTCTTTTGTTAGAGAAATCACAAGTCTTATTTCACTGTTGATATCATATTTCATCTAGTCAGTGGTATATATAATGAATTGGTGTTCTGTAAATGATGTTTCTATATTTTCTTTCTTCGTTAATCAAATGAACTGTGCACTAACTGCACGAGCTTAGCAACATGTTTGGATATTTTATATTCTTAAATAAAAATTTTGATGGAACCCCTGACGAAGTTGTAGTCTGAACAATGTGACTCAACTTATCTGTGTCCTGTGAACATTTTTACAATGATCACTTGTGTGGCTAGTTGAAGGTGTCCATGTGACTGTATATCTATTATCTATCCATACCTCAAATTTTGATTTCATTGTTGAAGGTGTCATCTCCTCAGAATATTGGGTTAGTTGGTGAGGATAGAAGACCCATGACAAATGCTCCTGCATCTCATAGTTCAAGTACAGTAAGACAATATCATTACTCAACAAAATATGATACAATCAGGAATTTGTCAAGTGGTTTCATGCCAGAAGAGAGTTCTCTTGATGCTGCATCAGAGAAGGAATTGGTATGATTCATTCTGTTAAAAATTAAATTATGATTTGTCTGCAATTGTAGAAATAGACACTCCTGATATTGACCTTCACTGTCCATGATTTTCAGGGAAATGAATACTTTAAACAGAAGAAGTTTCAAGAAGCAATTGAGTGCTATTCTCGGAGCATAGCGTTATCACCAACTGCAGTAGCTTATGCAAATAGGGCAATGGCTTATCTAAAAATAAAAAGGCAAGTTTTCTTTAGAAGAAAAACAAATTTTACATGGAAATAGTGAAGAAATGGTTGCAGAGGATATAGATCCATTTGTTAGTATCTGAAATTTTGGATCATGTGTGATGAAAGCCAATGATCTAACTGCCAATTTTGTGCAATTGATTGTCATATCAGATCCTTAATATAAAGCTGTCTCACTTCTCTCATCAACAAACTTGGACCTTTTGCATTCTCAAAATTCAACCCTGTACGAGAAAAGATAGGACATCTTTTAACATGTATAAAAATTTCCATGATGAGTGTGGCAACCTTCTGCAAGCCATGCTGGCCTATTGTGATAGCATTTGTGCCAATTGGTTAATGGCCACATGAAACGCATCATAAGTTTACAATTTCAAATTTAGTGACGAGGACAGAGTTCTAGATGTTTATTTCTTTTCTTTGGAGAATATTTTGTGAAAAATAGAGAAACAATTGTATTTCTTCTTTTTTTCAATGATACATAGAGGTTAGCTATATATACATAAATTTCTAACAATAAGAGAAAGCTATATCAAATCCCATAATTTGTGGAATCTCCTAAGAATAGGAAACCAACTAAATCAGCCTAATTGATCATAAAATCCTTCCTAAAGTAGCTAATATAGAATCCTTCCTAAAATGGCTAGCTATACACAGTTTTTCCACACTCCCCCTCAAGTTGGTGAATAGGTATTCTCCATTCCCTACTTGGATATAATATTCTCGAACATTGAGCTACTCAACCCTTTGGTAAGAACATCGGCTAGTTGACCATTTGTAGGAACGTAAGGTGTGCAAATCAAACCACTTTCCAACTTCTCTTTGATAAAGTGTCTGTCAACTTCAATATTCTTCGTTCGGTCATGCTGAACTGGATTGTGAGCTATGCTAATTGTAGATTTATTGTCATAATAGAGTCTCATCATTCCATCCCATTTAATTCTCAAGTCTTCTAAGATGATCTTCAACCAAAGTAGTTCACATATTCCTTGAGCCATTGCTCGAAATTCAGCCTCAGCACTAGACCGTGCTACTACATTCTGTTTCTTACTCCTCCAGGTCACAAGGTTTCCTCCAAGAAAAGTGCAATATCCAGAGGTTGATCTTCTGTCAACAATTGACCCAGCATAATCAGCATCGATGTAAACCTCAAGGACTAAACCTCCATTTCTTTTGAACAGAATCCCTTTTCCTGGTGTCCCCTTAAGGTACTATAGAATCCGGTGAACAACTTGCAAATGAACTGTCTTCGGATTGTGCATAAACTGACTAACTATACTCACTGCATATGCTATATCTGGCCGTGTGTGAGATAGGTAAATGAGTCTTCCTACCAGCCGTTGATACATTTCCTTGTTAACTGCCGCATCCTCTTCTGCTTTCCCAAGCTTAAGATTTGGATCAATGGGAGTGCTTGCTGGTTTGCATGTAGTTTTACCCGTTTTCTTGAGAAGATCTGTAACATACTTCTGTTGTGAGATAAAGATTCCTTGCCTTGAGTGTGCAACTTCAATTCCAAGAAAGTACTTCAACCTTCCTAATGCTTTGATCTCAAATTCCTTGGCCAAACATTGACCTAACAACTGCTTCTCTCTATTATCATCCCCAGTTACTATTATGTCATCAACATACACAAGGAGAGCTGTAATTCTCCCTGATGGAGAATGTTTAATGAATAGTGTGTGATCTCCTTGGCTTTGTTTGTATCCCATAGCCAACATAACTCTTGCAAATCTTCCAAACCATGCCTGTGGTGATTGTTTAAGACCGTACAAAACCTTTTTCAATTTGCACATCGTATGATCAGCCAAGTTCTTCCCATAACCTGGTGGAACTTCCATATAAATCTCTTCTTCTAGCGCTCCATGTAGGAATGCATTATTGACATCAAATTGTTGCAATTCCCAGCCATAATTAGTAGCTAGTGACAGCAATACCCTAACAGTGTTCATTTTCGCGACCGGGGCAAAAGTCTCTAGATAATCAATTCCATAAGTCTGAGTGTATCATTTGGCTACCAACCGTGCCTTGTATCTTTCAATTGACCCATCTGTCCTGTACTTCACCGTATACACCCACTTGCAACCCATTGGTAATCTTACCAGTTCCCAAGTTTTGTTCTTTTCCAATGCCTCCATCTCCACATTCATAGCTTGTTTCCATTTTTCATTAGACAATGCCTCGGACAAGGTAGTAGGAATGGTGATAGTATTAAGACTTACAAGGAAGGCTTGGTGATGTGGTGAGAAGTTTTTAAATGATAAAAAGTGTGCAAGGGGGTATAGAGGTCGCTTTGTACACTCTCTGGTTCCTTTTCTGATGGCAATTGGAAGGTCTTGGTCATTACTATCCTCCTGAACTTCAGTTTTAAGTTGTAATACAAAGTCAGAAATTGTTACCTCATTCAAGGAATCTGGGTTGGACTCTTGGACCTGCATAGGTTCAGGAATAGCCGCCTTCTTTCTCACAAACACCTTGCCAAATCTCATATCTCCAGGAGCAACATCTCCAAGAGCAGAATCAAGTTGTTCTTGTGGTATTTCTGGCATAGGTTCAGGAACAGGTTGTTTAGGCATAGAGTCAAATGAGTTCCTGGGCATATGGTGGGGAGATGATGAACAAGAAGGAATCGAATTGAGCAAAAGACTTTCCTTGTCTTCCCTAATTGAATTCTCCCTCGAAAGAGAAGGATGGGAGAAATACGATGCATGTTCATTGAATGTGACATCCATCGAGACATAGAACCGTTTGGATGGAGGGTGATAACACTTATACTCTTTCTGAGTAGAAGAATAGCCCACAAAGACACATTTGAGAGCCCTAGGATCTAATTTTCCCATGTTTGGACTATGCACATGGACAAAGGACACACACCCAAAAACATGAGGAACAAGGTGAGAGGTAGTGGTGAGGGTTGGATAAAATGTGGAAAGGACATCCATAGGACTCTTGAAACCCAAGACCCGAGAAGGCAACCTATTAATGAGATGAGTGGCTGCAAGAACTGCTTTCCCCCAAAAAACCTTAGGCATATTGGTCTGAAACAATAGAGCTCGAGTTTTTTCAAAGAGGTGACCATTCTTCCTCTCCGCAACTCCGTTTTATTGTGGGGTATTCACACAAGATGATTCGTGAATGATTCCTTCTTTTTGAAAATAGGGAGTAAGAATGTGGTTGAAATAATCCCTAGCATTATCTGACCGGAACCTTTTGATAGTAAAACCCCAAATTGAGTTTGAATCATGGAGCAAAAATTGGGAAGAACTGTACTAACATCAAACTTATGTTTGAGTAGAAAAATTCAGGTGACTCGAGTACAATCATCAATGAAAGAAACAAACCATCGTGCTCCAGACACATTAGAACTGGTAGATGGACCCCAAATATCACTGTGAACCAAGTAGAAAGGAATATGACTTCTTTTATTGCTAATTGGAAAAGGAACACGTCTGTGTTTGGCAAATTCACACACCTCACAATGAAAATTTTCAGTAGCTAAATTGGTAAACAAGGAAGGAAACATAAGAGCAATAAGCCTAAATGATGGATGTCCTAGTCGGGAATGGAGATGCTGAATTCTTTCTCTATTAGAGGGAACACATTCTGATATGAAGGAATGGGATAAACTGCCCTTGGTCATGTTCGATTGACTACGTGTCTCAAGATAGTAGAGGCCATTCCGTTCGCTAGCACGTCCAATCATCCTCCCTAAATCCTTGTCCTGAAATACACAATAACTGTCGTGAAAAACAACATTACAACATAAATCTTGGGTGAGTTTTTGTATAGAGACAAGATTAGTGGACAATTTAGGAACATGTAGGACATTTCTCAAGGTTACTGCTGAGCTTATTTTGACATCCCCTACTCTAGCTATAGTGGCTAAGGAGCCATTGGCTGTGGCTATTTTCTGATTGCTTGGACAAGGAGTATAGGTGAAGAAACATTGGGATGAGTGGGTCATATGACCGGTAGCTCCTAAGTCCATAACCCAAGAGTTGGTAAAGACTACACTCGAGGCATTTAATCCAAAGGAAAATGGAAACTCACCTAAATATGCCAAAGAGCAAGTACTTGAAGGCTTTTCAAGACTTCTAATAAGGGATCTCACCCTCTCAATCTCCTCTTGGTTGAGACTACTCGGCTCCTGTGATGCTGATTCACCTTGTGGTACTGCATCCATGTGAGCTTGTCCATTGTTTCGAGGTTGATCCCCTCTTTTTAGTCCCCATTCACGGCTTGAAGGCTTACCATGAAGTTTCCAGCACCTTTCTCGTGTATGCCGAGGCTTCTTACAGTAAGTCCACCACAATCGATCACGGTTTTGGGCTTTTAATTGACCATTCTTTCCTCCTTCAAAGGCTGTTCCTTTCTTCGTGTTTATGGCTGATCCTTTACCACTAGCCACCATAGCCGAACTGTCAATGGTTTGTGGTTCAAGCATGACCCCTCTTCTACTTTCTTCTCCTCGGAGCTACAACTTCATTAAAACATGGGACCTGCAGCTTTCCAAGGATTTGTATCCTTACTTGGTCAAATTCTAGATTAAGTCCAACCAAAAAATCATAAACCCTATCTTGTTCAATGAAGTTCTTTAAGACCACTGCATCTTGAGAACACTCGGTCTTTTGCACTCGGTAGTGGTCCAATTCCTGCCACAAGGCTTTCAGTTGATTTGCATATTCTGTGACTGTTTTGTTACCTTGTTTAGCAGCCATAGTTTTCACCTTGACTTCATATACTTGAGCTGCATCCCTAGCCTTGGAGTAGGTTTGCTGCATTGCATCCCATATATCCTTGGCAATGGCTAAGAACATACATGTATCACTGATTTCAAGTATCATAGAATTCCATAACCATGCCATGATCATGGAGTCTTCTTCATCCCATGCTTCAAACTTGGGATCTGTGGGTTTAGGGCCTGTACCAGTAAGATGAGCAATTTTTTCCTTTCCTTTCAGCACAGTCCGGATGAGTTGAGACCACTTAAGATAGTTCTTTCCATCTAACCTGTAGGTAGCATGAATACTCTGCAATTCTCCAGATTGTTGAGACCGGACTTCCTCTTCCGATTGGGTTGTAACAGTTGCTGTCCCAAGTGTAGTTTCCCCAACGTCTTGACATCTTCCTCAACTAGCCTCCTATGCGACTAAGGCTGTTTCACTACAGAACTGGATTTGGTGGCAACGTCAATAATGATCGTTGGCCGCATTTGTAGCACTTCCGACGGTTGCCTTCTAGATCGCGGCTGCCTCTGCTCGAGTTTGCCGCTGTCGAATCTAGGGTATTCTAATTGCGGAAGTGTCGATCAGTGATAGCAAGGATGGAAGCACGGGCGTTGACCGCGACGGTGAAGGCGGACCTCTCAATCTGGGCAGAGATGGTGACAGACTTCTCGATTCGGGCTTTTTATGAACTGGCGATGAAGGCCAGTAAGAGTAGAAAGAAATCGCACTACTACTAGAGGCGATGGTAAAAAAAAACCCTAGGTGATGAAGGCAATTAGGGCCAGCAAATCCTAGAAAACCTGCTCTGATACCATGTGAAAAATAGAGGAACAATTGTATTTCTTCTTTTTTTAAATGATATAGAGGTTAGCTATATATACATAAATTTCTAACAATAAGAGAAAGCTATATCAGATCCCATAATTTGTGGAATCTCCTAATAGAATAGGAAACCAACTAAATCAGCCTAATTGATCATAGAATCCTTCCTAAAGTAGCTAATATAGAATCCTTCCTAAAATGGCTAGCTATACACAGTTTTTCCACATATTTTAAGAATTATAAGACCAAAAACTTTCAAAACATTTATGAATAGAGCTCTCTGAAATAACTATTAAGATTCTTTATGTTTTGGCATATTCCTAATCCGTTGTATCCTGAATTTTCTAACTTTAGATAGCATGTTACTATTGTATTGCATCCATGTCATGGTTAGAGTCTGGTCTTCTTCCATGGACAGTGAGATACCAAGGACATCTTTTATGTACCATCCTCATCCTTCTGTGATACTTTATGGCCATGAGTCTTATAAAGTAGTCCAAGACACTGACCTACTTGCAAGAGGTATAAGCCCGAGAGAATGCCCCCAGATCACTTGGACATTGCCAAGGCTTTGTTACACAAATGGTCTCCCTTGGTGAATACACCACTAGAAATTTTTATCAGTTTAGTTCTGACACACAAATGGAAAATGGTTGGATAAAGCTTGTGTGCTGATAGAGCATTAACATGTGTGGGAGAAGAAGGCATCTTATAGGCAACAGAATTATTTGATGTGATCCTTGAATCAAAGAGAATGCCTGACAAATGGAAGAAGAGCATTCTAGTGCCCATTTACAAGAACAAATGAGATATTCAAAGTTGGGAAAATTACAGCAGGACCAAGCTAATAAGCCAATACTATGAAACTTTGGGAGAAGGTGATTGAGCAAATGTCAAGAGGAGAAACTAATTTGGTTTCACATGTAGTACATCAATGATAGAAGCTATATACTTGTTGAGGTGCCCGATAGAAAGATCTAGAGGTAAACAAAAAGATTTACCCATTGTGTTAATAGACTTGAACTAAGATAAGAGTCACCAAAATGTTCTATAGAAAATTTTAGAGAAAAAGGGGATCTAAGTTACATATGTATAGGTTACTAAAAATATGTGTTGTAGAGTAGAAATAAGTGTTAGGACAATGGAGGAAATGTTAAGACATTTTCAATGACAATTAAATGACATCAAGGATCTAACTGAATCCTCATCTCTTTTATTTACTGGTGGTTGAAGCCTCTAAGCACATTTAGGAAGAGGTGCCTTGGTGTATGTTATTTGTAGATGACATTGTCTTGGTGGCTGATACAAAAGAAGGCATGAATTTTAAATTTGAGCTACTAAGGGACACCTCAGGGTTTAAAAGTTTCAAGTTGAGCGTATTAAAACCAAATATGAAATCTACATCTAGTAAAATAAAGTGTGGATGTATGAGAGTAAGACTTAAAATCAAGTTATCCTAAGAAATTATTAGTTCAGATATCTTGAATTAATTGTTCAAAAAGACATATACATTATTTAGGATGTTGCACATAAAATTAAGGCAATGTGGTTAAAAAGAAATTTTTATGATGTGTTATGCAGTTCTAAAATCTCTTTGAAGTTAAATGAAAAAAATTATCTGAATACTACAACACTACTTTTGTTGTATGGCACAAAATCTTAAGCAGTTAAGCACTAACGTGTGCAAAATATGAGTATTATTGCGATAATGTGTTGCTATACTACAAAAGACAGAATTAAAAATAAGTTCAGTGTGGTTCCTACTGAAGATAAAATGCATGATGCATTTAAGATGGTTTAGTCATGTGAAAAGAAGACTTTTGATGTTATGATGAGGATAGTGAATGGAATGGAAAAAATTTGTAGGTAGAGAATGGCCAAGAAGAATTTAGTGATAGACTCTTAGACTTGATATAAGATATAATGGTGTTACAAAGGATATGGCTGTAAATATAGATTAGTGCGCTATTCACATAGCCGATTATATAGGATTAAGGCTCGGCATGTTGTCTTGTTGTAGTGTTTACATGTCAAATCATTCTACTTTTTAAATATTACATATTTGAGAGGGAACTATTTTTACGTACAGAGCCTTACATTTTACTTTCTCTTCTTGTTGGTCAATTAGATTTCAAGAGGCTGAGGATGACTGCACAGAGGCCTTAAATTTAGATGATCGTTACATTAAAGCATACTCACGTCGATCAACAGCCAGAAAAGAACTTGGAAAATTGGAAGAATCAATTGAAGGTATGTTTCTAATGAATACTCGTTCTGTTAAAAATAATTGAATAATTGAATGATTTCTGAATGCTGATGGTTTAATATTTCTGATGTCTGATGTGGTAAAGCTAACTGCAGATGCTGAGTTTGCCTTGAGGTTGGAGCCTCACAACCAAGAAATCAAAAAGCAGTATGCTGAAGTCAAATCATTATATGACAAGGTAAACATTTTACCCATAGTTCAAATGTATGTCTTTCTGGAATTTAGCATACAATCAACATTTAGCTGATTCAGTAACTTAATGCTTTTGTTCCATTGTGAATGCTCAGGCTTAAGATGTTTAACTACACATTGGGTGGCAATGCTTTAGGAGAACTAGGAAACCATGACGAACAACAAAGTTGCTCATTGCTGTCTGAATTGCAGTACCATACACTTTTTCCATATAGATCTTTTTACTTAATGGAACTGGACACTTGAACCTCACTGTTTTAATTGAAGCACTGCTGAGGATCATAATACAGATTTGAGTTTGAGTTAAGATTGATGTATAATCTGTAATGGGCGAACCTGACTGTCTAGCAACTGTTTAGATCAAATTTCTACATGGACTAGCAGGATTACATGGAAAGTGGTGCCTCTCTGTCTCTCTCTCTGTGGTAATAAATAAGAAAACGAAGTTAGCTGGCTTTTGTTTTTTTTTTTTTTTTTTTTGGGGGGGGGGGGGGGGGTAGGGGTCCACACAAGGCACCCAACTGAGCTGCTGGGGAGAAAGCCTTGTGAAAGACAGGAAAGAAATAGAATATGAGCTTGAAACTGAAGAAATAATGAGAAACAATAGAGCCTCTGGGGAAATATATGAAATGCCAAACTGCATGAAAGGCTTTACAATTCTGCTCCCTCCATAGGCGCCACAACCCCAAAATGGCAGAAGGCCTTACAACTGTCTTTGCTCCAAAGAAGACATGGTGGCTCTCTCACACAAACCAGAAGCCCTCAACTGACTTTGGCATAACTCACTGTAATCCAGCAACGCTGGAGAAGAAGCCCCAAGCATCTCTGACCAGTGGAGGTTCAAGTGGATGTGCTGCATAGCAAAATGCTACCTGCTTCTGTTTTTCTGCTTTTTTTTTTTGCTAAGACCTGAATCTGTTTTACAGAAGAGCTGTGGTAACTGTCAGTCAAACTCATAGCAGTCATGTTTGATTTTTAAAACAGGAAATGCTGAAACAGGCATCTGAATCCTTGAGAAGCTCTGTGCAAGAATTACCAACAGTGAGAAAGCCAAAGGTAGAAGTGAACGGACAACTGGGGTGTGCATCAAATAGTTCTGAGAAAATGAGAGCTGCTGCTATTCAGGAAAATAGCAACAAGGTGCTAATGCCATTGGCTTTTGTTTTTGTTTTCTGATTGCTGTAATTTACTTGTGACCTACTTTCTGGGGTAGTGTTTATTAAAATGAACAACATAAGATTGTATCAAAATAAGGTTGGAATGTTTTTCGGACTAAAATATGGAATGGTCAAGATAAAACTGAGAGGCATTTTAAGATTTTTATTAGACTGTTTGTTAAATTTTTTGAAATGCATTGGGAGACATATGTGTCATTTTTTTCTTATCTGTAAAGTTCAAAATAAATTTATCTAGAAAGAGGGAAGAGATACATTTATTTGAACAATCCCAGATAAGAAGTCACGTGACTTCTTTTCCAAGAGTTGCCAAATAAATTTAACAAAACACAATGGAAAACACTTTTGTTTGAAATGTTTTTCATATTCCACTTTTTCTAGCCCATATCTTGGTTAACAAATACTATCTGGGTGGACAAAAGTTGGAAAAATATTTATGTCAGAAGTTCCTATCTTGATACATTCCCAAGGAGCAGCAACTGTATTCTAATTGTTTTGGGGACTTCATGGAGAACAATAAGTTGATGGCCCACTAGTTAATGTTGCTTATCATTCTTTAACTCACTTGATTTGGTAATGGTAAATGAATTACAAATAGCAAAGATCAGTTGTTCTACAAAAATCTGATCATATTATAAGAATTGAGGAAATACTTAGCATAATGCTATTGTATAATCCTGAAGAAGTTGTTTCAATGTCATATTCTTGAGGCTTAAGATTAACAGTTTTTTTTGCTTGGTAATATTAAGATCAATTTTTTGTGTCAGCTAAAGAGTGCTTGAGGTTCCTGATTTACTGGAATAATTTGCTACGTTTGTTCTTGAGAAGTTGGTGCAAGATTCACATCAAGTTGCTAGTTTTTTTATATGTTGTTTTTTCTTTTTTGTCTTTATTATTGTTATTTTTTTGTTGGGTGGGGGGTGTGGGGGAAGGCTTGGGAGTGGAGATTGATATGGAAAGCAGTAAGAATGGTGATTACTGTACTTCCAGTAGCCATTTTAGTTTATTTTCTCTAGAATATGACGTGTCCTATTATTTTCCACTGAGTTTGCAAATGCTGCTGCCAGGACAGTGACTGCCAGCAAGTTCCTACAAAAGCACCTACATCTGTGCTGGAAATGGAAAGCAAACGCTCTAGACTCAGAGAACAAGAAGTCAGTCCCTCTCATAGAGATGCTGTTCAGAGTTCTGATTTTAGGAGTTTTAAGGTCTTATAATTAGATCCAATTTTAAGAGTTCACATGGAACTGAATTTTTTCCATGGAACTGCATATAATAAAGATGAGGATTTTCAAATGGCATGGTTCTATGGGCACTTACCATTTTCAAGTGGATGTATTTTGAGTCTGAAAACTTCTCTCACAAAAAATTTAGTTAATTTTTTTAGTTTTTAATATCAGCTGAGGGCCAGCCTTAGTTGCAACACTAAGGTTGCTCCTTTGTGACTAGAAGGTTAGAGGTTTGGGTTGTAGAAACAGCCTCCTTGCAAGCAATCTGATCCATACAAAATGGGAGCCTCATGCATTGGGGAACCCCTTTAGTTTTATAATATCAGAAAGATAGAGAAATCCAAGTGAGTTGTACATTGCCGGGGAGAAATGTTTTCCTACATGTGCAATTGTAAATTACATCTTATAATATTCCATCTTACGGTATTCTAGGCAATTTCTAATGCTGGTGTTGTTCCCATTTCATCCTTTGGTCTCTCTTGCAACTGGTGTTTCCTTGTATGATTGTTTTTGTCCCTTATGATGTTTCACAGGGAAATCTTGAAAAGCAAGAGCTGAAAGCATCAGTGCAGGAGCTTGCTGCTCGAGCAGCCTCTTTTGCTAAGGTTGAAGCTGCAAAAAACATCACACCGCCAAATTCAGCTTATGAGTTTGAGCTTTCTTGGCGAGGACTTGCTGGTGACCGTACTTTACAAGCTCGTTTGTTGAAGGTCTGCAATGGTGATCCTTTTGTACATATATATATATATATATTATATATATGACTACATTCTGATACTTTGGTGAAAGTACCAGCTACCTAGCTGGTCAAGTATCTTGGAGACCATTTATCACTACCTTCACCTAGACTGGAGAGTTTTTTTTTTGGAAAATGCTATTGGTACACCCATTTTGTACATCTTGAGCTACATAAGGGGGTATTATGACAAAAAAATCCCTCATGAGGCGCATAGAAGTGCGTGAGGCGCATAGTATTTTGGTCATAATACCCCCTTATGTAGCCCAAGATGTACAAAATGGGTGTACACCTAGCATGATTCTTTTTTTTTTTTTTTTTGGGGGGGGGGGGGGGGGGGGAATGACTACTTGCATCAGTAGCTATTGCTGTTGAACCAATGACAATACATTTATTCATTTGGAATTGGAAGAATGGAATTTCCAGATGAATATCTATCAAAAATCTTATTTTACTTATCCAGCCAGGTTGACAAACTTATGGTTTATTAGCTAACCAGAACTGTCTTTGTGCTAGCCTGATTTTAATTCCCCTAGATGCCTATCATTCCATAGTTGAACTAATGGCCATTCATGCTTGCATTTTGAAGTTGGGGCACCATTCTTCCCGGTGCTCTTTGTTTGGACGTTATGTTATTTCAGCTGGTTCATCTATGTAGCTCCTGATCATTTTTTTTTTGAATGTTTAGGTCACATCACCAGTTGCACTACCACAGATATTTAAAAATGCCTTGTCTGCTCCAATGCTAATTGACATTATTAAGTGTATTGCCACCTTTTTCAAGTAAGTAGATGATTTCTATCTGGTAAATTTTCATTTTATTGGGTTGACATGTCTGGCTGTCGAGAAATTTTATGAGACATGTTTGTATTCCTGTTTTCTTTATTGCTTAAATGTCATGGTTTATCCATTTGGCAGTGAAGAAATGGATTTGGCTGTGAAATATTTGCAGAATTTAGTCAAGATCTCAAGATTTGACACAATCATTATGTGTCTTGCTTCTACAGATGGAGCTGGTATGTTTTCATTAAATGACCTTTATGTGAAGTTTATGTACTTCTTTCCTATAGCATCATCATTATTGTATTAGAAAATGAAAAATTTCCAGTAATCACTGTTTTGCATTTCGAAATCATCTTCACTTGCCAATTTTACCACGTGATCTCACCTGCTGCACAAAGGTTGCTTGTTTAGTGGAAGTCTATGAGCGGTATAATATTGATGGAAAAGTTTGGAAAAAACCATCTGAGACTGACTGTTGAGTGGTATAAGATGATCATGGGTTTGGATGGGTTCTTCAATTATGCAATGCCAGCATGGGATACATTCGCTAGTGGTTAGGTCAAAATTAATATGGCACAGAGCAGACTGTCAGAGACCAAGATAGTAGGGGTTAAATGCCATGCAAGCACCATGGAGGGGATGCGACATGGAATGACTGGATCAACCGCATGCATGAGCACTCTGGACCTTCTAAAATGTTCCAACACTTTCTAGTGTTCTCTAGTATGTTCTATATTGTTCTTGTATATTCTTTAATGTGAAGGGTTAGAATATGAAGGGTTAAAAGTCAGGTAGATGGAAGGATCATTTTCGTAAGCCGTTAGATCACTTTGATCTCAACCGTTGATTGTGGAGATGGATGGCTATATATACCTCCACCCTCCCCTATTTGCACACACTTCAGTTTCTAATCAAAAGCGTTCTCCAAGTTCTCTAAAGATCACTCTCTAAAGGTTGCTAGCTTCCTAAAGTTCTAAGGCACCAGGAAAGTTGACATTTCCCCGAGGGGGCTCAGTACAAGCTAGGTGCCACATACTGGCTCGGGGGGTCTGCGGATAGTCTATGGAAACCTAAAAGGTGGTGAGGTGCAAGAAAGCTGGGAATTCAATAATTTGTGATAGTGGAAAAGAGAGAAAGTTGGGACTATTCATTGGAAAGGTGCTTGTGTTGACTAATTATGTGAAGAAAACACACCTGGACTAAATATTGTGAGATAAGACCCCCCTCCCCAACCCCAAAAAAAAAACGAAACTGGAAAAGTTGACTTTACATATATTTGTTTGATCTCAAGTGTTTACTGCTTGAAGCTAATATATTTTTGGACTTGGTACTCTTTGCTTTTTCTTGCTCCTCTTGTGGACTGTAGTATTCAATCACCAAAGAAAGTGTCTGCACTTTAACACTAATCTAATCTAATGTTTAGGCATTCTTAAAGAGGCAAGAGGTGAGTTGCAATTACAAATGTTATTATATTATTATGGGTTGTCGTCTCCGCTCTCTCTGTATAACTTTTCTAATCGTTATTTGAAGCCAAATTTATAGGTATGTGTGTGTATAGAACAGAAGAATGGTTGTTAATATAATTGTGGTGGGTAATGTTGACAATGGATTGATTTCATGTGAACAACAGATCTGCAGAAGATATGGGATGATGTATTCTGCGGCAATTCAACTCCAATGGAGTATGTAGAGAGGCTTGATAAATTGCGCCCCAGATATTGCCGGAAGCGGTGATGGATACCGGTTTTAAGGAAAGCGTCACAAACAATCAAATTGTTCTCTCTAATCTCTAATATCATTTCACACTTATGTTCCTGTTATAAGAGTGCTGCTCTCTCTATGAGCTTTGGTTGATGAACTTTTTTAATTTTTTTTAATTTTTTTTTTTTTTTTGGGGGGGGGGGGTCAAGTACAGTTCTAATACGATATGAAAGAGTTCCCATCCAGTGATGCCCGATGTCAATATATATATATCCCCCAAGTCAGAAATCCAGTTCAGCAGCTAGGTATGTCCTATTTCATTATGAACCCTTTATTAGTACAGTCGAAATGGTCAATGGAGTTTGACATGAATGGCATTGATGGCAGAAGGGGGTCATGTGATTGCAGTGTATTTATATTATTGATGAAAATTGTACCTGGTGTTGTAGTTGAGCCCAGTTATTTGTTATTTGCAAGCGGCTCTACGTTCGGGCTGATAAAATTTCATTCTAGTTCGTTT
Organism: Diospyros lotus; assembly: GCF_014633365.1. NCBI lineage: Eukaryota > Viridiplantae > Streptophyta > Magnoliopsida > Ericales > Ebenaceae > Diospyros > Diospyros lotus. Next base: position 42,461,211 of record NC_068342.1, on the reverse strand, counting down.
CTTAAAATAAATAAATTGAGTTTAAATTTAATTTTGAAACTTAATTTTTTAAATGAGTTAAGTAAAGTTTGATTCGTCAAAATTCGTAAATATGTTTAATTAAAAATTTATGAATATTAATAAATTTGATTAAAAATTTATAAATATACTCGATTAAGGTTGTTTGTTTAAAAATATATTATTTAAGATAAAATTTATTAAATTTTAAGTTATTATAATAATATAATTAAATTAAATATTTTTAAAATTATTATATATATTAATTTAATTATTTAATATAATAATAAATCAAATGAAAAATTAAAAATTTGACTTTAGAAATGAGTGCGATTTTGTTTGCCTCTTGACGGGGTGGAACATAATCCTTAGTCTTTTGAGGGTTAAAACTAATCGAAGGGTAATCAAATAGCAAATCAAAGTATTGTCTTTCTGATAATTTTAACCCTCAAAAGATTGAGGGGTATGTTCACCCCGTTAAAGGGGCACTCTTAGAAATTAGTTCACAATACAAGTTTGAGTTGAGTGAATTTTAAGCTGATTTGATTGTAATCTTAATTGTATTTTATCACCGAAAGAATTTGAAAAGAAAAATTGATTTCAAGAACAATTGTTGTCCGAATTTAACTTTTAATGACAAAAGAAAAGAATTCAATATATATATATATATATATGTGGCTAGAATTAGAGGCATGACCATGCTCTAACCGCTGACTGAACAAAGACTAACAAATGAAGAGCACATATATACATCATACGTACATGACGATAGAAGCATAACTAACAATACAAATGAACAACATACATGATGATGGCCTAATTAAGCAAGCCGTTTGATGAGGTGATATGATGATGGTCTAATTAAGCATGCCGTTTGATGAGGTGATATGATGATGGTCTAATTAAGCATGCCGTTTGACAGTTGAAAAAGAAACCCAAAACGAGCAAGAGAACCACTTTCCCCTGGTACGTACCATTTCATTTTCATGGAACCACCCTACCCTACAAAAGAAGCCATATATATATATATAAAATAGCAAGCATGTGTGACATATATATATATATTATTTATTTCCTTGCAGTACATAGATTCAACTTCATGGGATTGGGGAATTCTTCTTCAGCACCACTGCTCCAAAGGGTTACCTTATTCCTTGTAAATAAGTAGTAGTTCGAGACACACAACAAACACTAGAGAAACATATATGCTGCAAAAACGACAGCATATTCAGAGACTTGCCTAGAGGGCTAGTAAGCATCAAAAGCAAAGCAGAGCCAATTAGAGGGTCCAATTCCCCTTTGGCTGAGATCATCACAATCATAATATATATATATATATATAGCTTAGAGAGAGAGAGAGAGAGAGCTTTCAAGAGATATGCTTCTCAATGGCCAACTCGTCAATCATGTGCAGCTTGTTGAGGGGATTGAAAGGATGGATCTCATCACAATACTTGCAAGGCACTGGCAGCATATGAAGAGAGCCAAGCCCCCGTCCCCAATCAAGTGAAGACTCATCATCCGTAGCCACAGGAAACTTACGCGCGATCACAACCGAATTGATAACGTCATCAGTGGGATGGAAAATGGACAGCACCTCAAAGCCTGGAAGATCACAAGGATTAACCACCGGATACAGAAATGCCCTGGCTCCATGGGCGCTCCTCAGCATCAGAATGGCTCCCGGAGCCATGTACTTAGCCAAGTGATCAATCACTCGAAGCTTTTCCTCCTTGTCCATACCCACCAGAGCCGCCAAGAACACAACTTGATAGTCTTTCAACTCACTCTGAACGTCAAGAATATTGGACGTGTGGAAGAACATTCGGCTGGAAAGGTCAGGGTCGGATGAGACTAAGCGAGACGCCAGTGAATTGGCGAGGGGGTCGACGTCATAGTTGTGGAAGGTGGTGGCGTTGAGGTGGTTCCTGGCCAGGACAAGGGAGGTGAGGGGAAGAGGGCCCGAGCCCACGAAGGCCAGCTTTGTGGGGAGCTGATGAGAGGAGTGTTGGGAGAGGATATTGAACTCAGTGAGGCTGAGTTTGAGGTAGTTGGACAGGTATGGGAAGAGGGTGAGATGGGCAAGCGGGTAGTCAAATGATCCCAAGATGGTGGAGAAATGTCTCTCTAGGAGTCCTTCGGCTTGCCCGGATAATCTAATGAGCTCAGACCTAATCTCCTGAACTCTTTTGCTCAGCTTGGTCACATCAATGGGGGGGGATGGAGAGATGCAGGTGTCCACAAGCTGAGTGAAGAGCATGTTGACATCTTTGCAGGGTTCCAGGCTTTCAAGCCTTGAGATTTGATCATACAAGTCACAAACTTTCTGGATCAGATCAAGCTCTTCTAGGCAAGCCATAGCAGGCAGCTGAGAGGTTCTAGAATGAATATATTGATTTGAGAGCAGTTGGAGATCTCTGTCTCTGTCTCTCTCTCTCCCCCAAGTAAAGATATGTTCTTAAGCTATCTATGGCACACGACACGCCCTCCTCCCCCTCCCACAAGCCCTCTATTTATGGAAGTTGCAAGGAGGGGCCCACAGCTCTCGTGCCCCTCCCACACGCCCTTTATTTATACTCTTTTGTTGCATTACGCAGAAGGAATATATAATTAAGGATCTTTCTTCCGTATTTTTTTTACTGGATTTATTTATTTATTTAAATAAAAGAATCTTTCCTGTTCAAACTTTGCCTAGCCTAGCCGGTGCTCATCTTTTCCAACTTAAGTTATTCAAAATTAATCCCTTCGTTGTTAATTCAATAATATTCATAGGAAGCATGCATATAATCAATCAACCCCCTGCAGGTAGTTTCTCCAAAAATGAATGAATTTGCAAGAACCCATGATATTGAAATTAGTGCTCAGATGGATAGTGAAGAGTATAAAGGAAGGGTTTAAGGTTTAGATAGAGATAATAAGTTTAAGCATACCCATTAATTAATGCACTTAATCTTGTGTATGCAAAACTCAATAAGGCAGAATTAATGGAGTAGCATGCATCAGTAGCATACTCCCATCAATCATGGGTCTGAAATTGGAGTAGCCATTAGCTAATTATGGGTCTGAAATTTTGAATTAATTAGAAGTCAAATCATAAATAAAAGCCACATCCTGCATGCCAGTAGTTAGCTAGGTACCTTTAAGTTGGATGAGTTCTGTCTCTTTTCTGGGTGATGTTTGCAGAAGGCATGAAGCATGCATTCAGGAAACTATACAAAGAGTCCAAGCGACTGATGGCTGAGACAATCTTATTATTATTGCTATTATTATTATTAGATGGAACGTTTGAACATGTGGGGAAGGGCTAAAAAAGAAGAAAAAAAACCATAACCATCCATCAGCTAGCAATCTACTTCAGAGCTCCCAATAGAAAATGGAATTTTAGTTGGTAGCTGGATTCTCTTATTTCATATGCTTTCCCACTTACTCATTTATATTTTTTTGACTTCATATATATACACCCCATATCAGGGGTTTTATATGTATATATATATATATAATAACATGTCCAGTCTTTATCCCATTATATGGGATCGGTTACATGAATTTTAGATTTTCATATATTTCTATTTTTTGTCATATCTTCATTTAGACTCATACACTTCATATCAAACTTTAATGTCTCTCCTAAAATCTTATATTAATTAATTAATTAATTACCTTAATGAATTTTACTACAATATTGTATTAATCTTGAAGGAAACGGATTTTATGTGTAGCCATTCTTATTGTAGTCATGTTGGCATAATTTGGTTTCACACTAGTACTTATCTCTCCATATTTTTTTTTCAATTAATATGAATCCAAGCCTAATATATATATATATATATATTGAGTTGACTATTTTCAGTCTAGACTGTACTATTTTTTGTAATTTGACTTTCAAATATTTTAAATGCCATTAACAACTCTTTATTCTTATACACTTTATTAAATGACATTTAAAACATTTCATAATTCAAATTATTAAAAACAAGTACATTTGAACTGAAAGTAATTTTACATATAAGTGTGTGTGTATAGGGCAAAAAGCATAAAAACTCCAATTTTTTTTGTGAATTTGTAAATTTATCTAAACGTTTCAATTTTGATAATTATATCCTAATTGATTGCAATTTTATCCAATACGTGAAATAATTTGAGAGGCATATGTCATTGCTGAAATTGATTTGGGAGGCGTATGTCTCTTAAATTGATTTCAAATGTTAGATCAAATTGTATCCAATTGAACCATTTAGGATACAACGGTCAAAATTGAAACATTTGTATAAATTTGAAAATTTGTGAAAAAATTTGGGTTTTTTTACTATTTACCCCATGTATATATATATATATATTAATTAATTAACAATATATAGGATTCCTTCCACACCCCCACAACACCTATATATGGTTGGAGTAAACCCCAATCATTTGATTTAATCAAAGAGCACAGAAAAAATATTGTTTTATTCTTAATTTAATCTTAAAAAAAGTTCCAACAATGTTATCTCTCAGTATAGTCTTAGCAGTCATCCTGCAGTTGAGCCATAGAAAAAGTGTTACTGCATACTTGGCATTGTATTCCAGCAATAGGATAGGTATATGATTTGATGTCTCCTAATTAATATTGATGTTTTGTCCAAGAAATTAAACAAGGTGGCTTATGCAAACTTGAATGGCCACATAATAAATAAAGCCTCTCTCAAGCTCCATTGTCAGCTCATCAAAACTCGCTCTTCTACTCCTAGTCATCTCTATAATATTAATATATATATATATATATAATATGATGGATGGTGACCATCTTCTTTTTCCTTTATTAGTTTCATTCATGGAAACTTCAAATAAGAGATTGATTAGTAACTCTTTAACTTTAGGTTAATCAACATGCTGTGCTGTTCTGTCTGTGCTTTGAAAAAACAGAAAAGAAATTGCACAACAATTGTAACAAACTTGAGCAAACAGACCAATTAATTAATGATTCAGCTGACTCACCTGCTCTTCCAGGCCAGCAGCTCAAGAGTAGGAGGATCGAGCTCTATTATGTCCCAATTCCTAGACAGATCAGAACCCACCCACTGCATGAATACACCTCTGCTGCTGCTTCAATATTCTTCTTCTCCTAATCCTCTATAGATAGAATAATAAGGCTGTCTATTAGTATTAGCCTCACCAGAGGCTTTCAAACAGCAGCCTTTGTCCCCCTTCCTTAAATCCCCCACCAAAACCTACAACTCATGCTATCTAACTTAATTTGCAGATAACTAGCTTCCTACGAATTTAATGCTGTAACTTGACACAAACAATGAAACATATATAGCAGCCTTGATCAGGGTTGTTCTTCCAGCATAGAAGGGAGAGAGAGAGAGAGATGGGTTCCATTTCCCAGAGCAAGGCCATATCAACCCAATGCTGAAGCTACAGATATAAAAAAAAAAAAAGGAATTCTCTACAATGACAATGTAGATCAACTAAAGGGATGTGGTGCAGCTTGGTAGCACGTTTGCTCTGGGTACAAAATGTCACAGGTTCAAATCTTGTCATCTCTACCTATTACTTCTTTGAGCAATAACAAGGGATCAATTGAGGTATACTAATTTTAGATATAAATGTATAATTTTTTAATCAAATAATAGTTTTCCAGGGGTTGCTTTTTGCAGCTTACTTTTAGCCTTGCATGGGCTGCATGCATGCCTGCTAGGCTGACGGGCCATGTCCCAGCACAGCACCCCCAACTGTTCGCACCGGGCCGGGCTGTACCATGTCAAGGCCTGTTTGACATGTATACTTCCCTGCCATTTCTTCTGCCAGGATCCACCTGCCTCTGATCGGCAGCCTTCTTGAGCTATTCTTTTCTCCTCTCATTCTGCAACAGCTGTAATCATAGACTCCTTGACATCTAAAGTTTCCACTATTGTGTTTTTCAGTGGCTTGTTCTAGTAAGTTTAGTATTGATTATACGAAAGTGGTTTTTTTTTTTTTTTGGTCTAGATTAAAGAGGAAGGTGGGGACAATCAAGGTAGCAACCCCTTCTAGGGATAGCCATCACGGCCCTTCCTCGCTAGGGAAGGTAGTTGGGTTTGGTTGGGTGGTAAACAAGAAGGTTTCCTTTGGGTTGTATTTTGCTTCTTGAACTAAGTTGACAGTTTCAGTACCAGTACACTCATCAGAAACAGCTCCAGTGCTCTATGAGTTTCCAGATGTCATCAATATATAGTTGCCACTCATCAGAAGCTCAATAGGCATCAAATTTTATTACGAACCCACCCTTTATCACCAGAATTAATGATCTTAGGAGCAATTGAGTTAGTTTGATCTAGAAAACTGCTAGATGAACAACAATGAAAGCGCCGCCACCACTAGCTAGCCATATTATCATTATTCAGGGAAAAGTACGTCCGAAACTTCTGGGGTAGGATACCTTCTAGACCTGCAACTATTTTGCTGATTTCATGTCGTTCTCCTTTCTTGAGGTGAATTCTCTTTTCAATAAGCACTAGATTTTGACAGCCAACAACATAATTGAAACACTCTTCTTCCACTTACTACAATCCAGGAACATTTTAACCATATAACTTCGATTTGCTTTAAGTTTTCAATTAATAAGCATCCACCTCCATCTATGTGGAAGGTGGATTTGTAGTGTTATATTTACTAGAATCTGATCTCTGATCTTACTATTGAAGCAACCCGGGAAGAAAAATTGATATTTCGGTTTAATGTCAATTCAAAATGGTCAGAAGGATGCACTGGTCCAAATCTACTAGAATAACATATTTAAGACCTAATCCCACTATGTGAAATCCGCTGCATAAGTTCTAACTTACTGCTCATTTTTATCTATGATCTTATCTTCTGTAAGGCTAAATTTAATTAACAAAAATTAATGATCAACAGCTGCAGAGGAAAAATGGGTTATATTTCAATGCTAAGTGCTCAGTACTGACAATATATAACAAAAACTAACAAATGCAGACTTCACATGCGTGGTCTCAGAATTCAACTCAAAAATTTCTTTCTTATGCAACTTTCATTAATTCATTGGATGTGTTATCTTTTTTGCGTATATGAAAGAAGAAGATAGGTATGATATAAGAAAAACCAATAATACAAATGAAGAAGTGTGAACAACATTCATACTGCTGAAAGAAACTGTTCAAATCTATGTGATGAGGTGATATAAAAGTATAAGCATGCCACTTGACAGTTGGAAAGAAACCTTAAACAATCGAGAAAGAAAACCGTTTGGCTAGCTTGCACCATTTCATGGAACCTGAAGGAGCTCAAGCCCCCAGGAAAAGAAGCTATGAAAGAGCAAGAAAAGTGATACACACACACCATATACTACACATACTTTTATTTCCTAGTAGCTTGCACCAAGATATGCAAACGAGCAGGCACATGAGTGGTGTTACCCATGTCAGGCATATGCGCAAGTCACTACACAGCCACATGCCAAGGTAGTTGATGGCAGTTGCATAAATAGAATATTTCGTGTCTCCAGGTTGTTGGAAGAGTCAATCCTAGGTGGTTGGGGATGTCAACTGCAAGGTCATCGTGCCTATATACAATTGCATCTGGGACCAATTTTGATCATCAAGTGTTAAGCCCCGAGCCAAGTCCTTGAATTCACGGTTGAATAAAGGTTGGGATTTATTCCTATACTTTGTGGACCAAAAGTAGGACGTTATCAGAGCTAGGTTAGTGCTCTTGTGAGGAAAAGATCCTACATTCAATTAGGATTGACCTCCACTGTTATGGCTCTTAGTTGTTTTAACTGTAGAGGCTCAAGCCAAACCTCTACAATTTCATGCAAGCCTATCAGGGTCTTTCATAGCGCATGGTAGGCCTGCTTCCTCAACCTAATTCCAATTTCCAGATTTCTTAGATCTCTCTCAGGCTCCTCTTTCTAACCTCTACGTACTTTCTTCCTCTTGCAATTAAAGGTGAACCCAATGCAAAAGGTTCCTATATTGCGGGCTCTAGGGAAGGTCAACTGTACGCAACCTTGCCATTACTTTGCAACGACGTCGTTTTATTACTTGAACCTATGACCTCCAAGTTATAATAGAGTAACCTTAACGTTGCGCCAAGACTCACCTTCTTTCTTCCTCTTACAATTCTTTCAAATTTTTTTTCCTAGTATCTTATTATTTGATCAGTCCTAGAGTTTGGCCCCCGTACTCTATACGCAGATCTTGATGTCATTCATTTATCTTATAGCATTTCTGCCTATCCATTGAGTCTTCTTTCTCCACCTTTCTACATTTGTTTCCATGGTTACTTCATCCTTTGTTTCGAAAAGATGGGAGTTTGAATTCTTCATCCAACTCTACAACTTTGATTGGAACTTTCTGTTCCTTAAAGATAATAATTTCTTTAATGTTCGTTTGATGTATCCCATTCCATGTCATAATTAACCTACCTAAAAGAAGCTAGAACATGCGCACACACTTGCTCACCCCGTCTTCCTTTCAACTACGTTCCAGAAAGATTTATACAATAAAGGCCTCAAAACAGCCAAGCAACTGCCATCCACAAGTTTGGTAGATAGGCTAAAATGTCCACATGAATTCCTGTACAACAATTCAAATCTACAATCTCCAAGAAACGACTTTTAACCTCCATCATATTGAGACAAACAGACACACATAAGTAGAAAAATTACAATGCAACCCCCCACCCCAAATACCTGTAGAAAATTGAGTATGCTCATGACTTCAAGGACTCCAAGGAAGTCTTGGAAGGCTGCAACGAGCATGGAAGGCACCATGGCTCAAGCAAAGAATCTGGCCTAGCAGGACTATCCAGTTTTAGCCCACTCCTCTCCAAGACACTGATCGTGGACTTCAGCCTCTCAGTCAATTCCATTGCTTGAGCCCTCAACACATTGTTCTCTGCCTCAAACAGCATGTGCCTCTCTCTGGTCTCATCAATTTTGCCCACAATGCCACTGTTCTCGCATTGGAGCCTGGTCATTTCACTGGTTAAGTCCTCCAGCATCTTCTGCTTCCTCATCCTGGATCTTCTGGCTGAGTCTCTGTTGGCGATCATCCTCTTCCTTTTCCTCTCATCCATCCCTGCGTAACTCTGCTCCTCCGCCAATGCGTTGGAGCCACTGCTGGTTTGTCCAACTGTAGTCATATTGTAATCAACCAACAAAATCTGTGAAAACGGGAACTGGGAAGGGAAAACAAAGACATGGGTTTCCAAGAATGGGATTTGAATGCAAGAAAGAAATAATCAAATGAGAGGGGAGACGGTTGATTCAGGAGAAGACATTTTGTATTTTGTGGATTGTGTTCAATGAACAGAATCCATGTGAGTTTGTGGCGATTCAACGAAAAGGGAATGCAAGAAGTGGAGGAATTTGAAGGGAAAACAATCAAGTTTGAGGTGATTTCTTATGAGAAGACATAGAACCAATAAAGAAGCACTACTGAGGAGGACTGGAGAAAACACACACGCAAGCGGGTGATGACGTTAGTCATATATATATAGATTGTAGGATCTCATTATCGTCTAAAAGCATGACAGCAATCGTTCACAAGCAACAGAAATACCCGCTTGCTGAGACATAACAACAAAAAAACAAAAATTGTTGAAAAATAAACACTCAAAACCCAGTAGATTCACTCAAAAAAACTTGGGCACTTCACAACACAAGCAACAGAAATACCCAGAAACCAAGTAGAATAACACAAAAGAAAAGTTGTGTTGAAGAAAGACGACCAAGAGAAACTCCCAGAACCCAGTAGATTATGAGATGGTGAAGCGGATAAGATGATGATGATGATGATCGCTGCTCAGACTCAGAGCCAGAGGTGGGGGTGGGCTGCAGTTCATAGGAGGATCAGATCAGTATCTCAATCTGGTGGGTCGATGCCAATCTTCTTTAGAAATTAATATTTGTTCATATAAAAGGTATCAATCAAATCAAAATCTCCCTCTTTGTTTTGATTGATTGATTGATTGCTTGCTTGGTTTTTTTCTTGCAAGCATCAAATTCTAAATGTCGTATTTGTTTTGCTAATGAACAAATATTGGTGATTTCTTGTCGTCTTCTCTCCCATTCCAAGTCACATTCACATTGCCCTGACTGAAATCAGACATCCTGCGTACTTAACCTTCTAACTGCCTAGCCGCATGCTCATTGTTATTATTATTATTATATGCAATCTAGTCCCATTTATTTATATAATAATGACTTTTACCGTTGGTATTGTTATATTTTTTAAAATAATTAAATTTATTAAAATAATTCATAGTTACCAAAAGAAAAAAAAATTACTTTCAAGCAAAAATATGTATAACTCTTAATGATGGGTCAAAATTGATCGCCACCGAATATGTTCTACATTGAATGCGTTTCAACCTATAAGGATAGGATTCAATTCCATAATATATTCTCTAATAATTAAGTGAGTTTAGTTATTCGAAGTGAAGATAAGTAATTCATATATAATAAATAACATACTTGTTTTTAAAATTCGTATATTTATATATGTGTATTATGAGGTAAGGAAGAGTCGCAATTGTGTTATATTGATGGTCATATCACAACTCCAATTTGAATAGGTACCGAGATAGAGATAAAGACAAACTGCATATAATTTTGTCTATATACTATTTACGTACTTACTACATGTAGTAAGATGGGACAAATACATCATGCCAAATGTATTTATTATCACTGGGGTTTTTTACTTATAATTTAGCTGTAAAACTTATTAAAACTTGCTTTATTTACTAATTTGATGGAATGAAATGCAAAAACCTAACAATGAACATCTAGTAGAACTAGTTTCTCACTTTATTGTCAAATTTTTTTAGTGGTTAAGGACCTATAAATGCTTCTTATTTTTAGATAAGATATATTTATTGTATTTTATTTAACAATCAAATAATTTTATTTATTGATTAAATTATTCAGAACATAATAAATTTATCATAAATTAATAGAATTGTTTAAGCATTAAAACAAGATACAATAAATGTACATTATCTGAAAAAAATACATTTATTACTGTTTAATCATTACCCTAACGACACAATTATCTATATTATTTATTATTAATAAGCAAACACTCAATTTTACTGTCATGAAACCATATGTCAATACTTTATGAAGCCCTGAAATATTATTTTTCTAAGATACTCTATGTGTATGATTAAAAAATAAAAAGTAATTATACCAACAATATTTGAACTAATAACCCTTGAATAGTATGATTTCTCAAACAACTTTACCGCTGCATCAAATATTATTTTGTTTAAAAAAATTAAAAAATAAACAGTAACTATTAAACATTAAATATGATTTTATTTTATTTTTTTACACAAGACATCACATAGAACACCTCTCTAATTATATATATGAAAACATAATGCAAAACTAACTACTACTGCGTGAGACAGAGAGTGGTTTTGACACACAAGCACTCAACCAACAGCATTCCTGTGGACAGACAGGGACTACCACGCACACAATTTTTTAATAAAACTCTCTGGCACTGCATTATTAGTTTAGCAAGTTCATTCTTCTCAAATTCCATAGAAAATTCCTCATCTATCTATCACCTGCACCATTGTTGACAAGAACATGCACCTTAGTGGAGAGATATATCAAGCAACTAGTAAGTGCAAAATCATAGAATACATCTGTTGTTACTCAACAGGAAAGGCATGAACCAACCATCCAACAATCACTACAGTTGACAGTACCAGGAGAATCCCTGACCTAATGCAATCAAATGAGAATGAACAGCACATATATAATGCCGGCTAGCTAGATGTTTCATATGGATGGATGGCTTCAGGGCAAATTGAATCTTTAATTCCAGGAAATTGTGAGTTCAAATCTTGAGGTTATTTGCTTGCTTGTGTTCTTGTCTGTTCTGTTGGAGCACCTTAATTAGTTTATTCTGTTCCCATGATTGCCTATGGACCATCTAGGAAAGCTTTTGATATACATTGTTGGGGCTGTTATTTAACAAACTAAGCAATTAACACAAACTGATCTTTGGTGTTTCTCTTCATTTATCCTACAATATCCTCCACATAATTTCAAAAAGCAAGCAGTTAGGAAGAGAGAAAATCTGCTTCTCCTGTCCAAGTTACAGTTTTCCTTTTTTTTTTTAATCTATATTTGGCTGACTTCAAAACCCAGCTCTCAAAACCAATTGTACAACTGATCAGTGACCAATTAAATAAAGCAATTGCACCCCATAATATTCTGATAGAAGCATGAAAATGCATGGGGGAAGAGGGCATTTTTCAGTATAAAAAATGATACCTGACAAGTTGAGGAAGAGCACTTTAGCGTGTATTCATAATGATAAAGAAGATGCTCAACGTTAGGGAAATTATAGAGGAATCAAGCTAATGAGTGACAATATGAAACTTTTTGAGGCAGTATTGAGCAAATACTAAGAAGAGAACAAGCCAAAAACCAATCTGGTTTCATGCTTGCAAGGTAAAATAAAGAAATCTGCATACGAACCAAGTCCCCTAACAGAAACATATCGAGGTGAACAAAAAAGGGTTACTTTTTTCACGCAAGATACAACCCGACAAAAATCAAACTTTCTTTCTAATAAGAGAAGTCGCACCTCCCACAAATAAAACCATCCAGACAATAAAATGACAAGGGTTTCATTTTCTTTTGGGAAGGGTTCCCCTAACATCAAATAACCTAACATTCTGTTATTTTGTCTTACAATGGCAACACGGATGACTAGGAAAATAATAGGCGTGCTTCAGCCCCCTCGCCCAAAAACTATAAAATGCCAAAAGAGGCAGCCTACCATGTCTCCTTACAACACAGCTAAAAAGAGATGCTGATGATGAACATACAAGGTCAAATAACTTGGAATGAAACTGTGTGTGAAAATCTCATTCCACATACTAGGAATTCTATGCTAATTTGAGAAAACCATTTTACTTTAAATGGATAAAAACAAATAGTATCCCCCTGCTCTTACAAATTAGAATTAGATGAAAGTGACATTTATTCACATGTCTACACCGGATGCATCCACTCTGTTGATGTAATGGAACATGGAATTTATATATTAACATGTATAAGAACTTCAATCCATCAAAGCAGAAAAATAACATATATAAGAACCTCAATCCAACTATGGAGGTTCTCTATATTTTGTCCATGGGATTTACATTTTATCCAATGTTCCACCTTTTGCAAGGACATTGGACGAAATGTAAGAGAACCTCCCTCAATGCTTTATCAGATTAGAACAGCTAATGCTGAACGTTGCAAAGCTATTTTTCTGTACTCACATAATCCAGGAAGTAAAAGCAGTGGTTTAAGTATTTTGAAGCAAGCACCCAATCAATTCAGAGGCATCTAATATTGAGGTATAAACAACATGCCACGAGGACTCAACTTAGTTGTCCTCTATACTTGCCCTGAAAGAGACCTAAAAGAAGTTATCAAAGAATTAGATTAGTTGTTCCTAGAGCATTAAGAGTTGATTGAAAGATTATACAAATGCCCCTCTATATCTGGAACAAATCCCCTCTCGATCATTTCATCCTTAATGATGTCATAGGTTGTCCTATTTGGAACCAATCCTTTCTCTATCATTTCATTGAGGAGCCTGTTTGCTTCTCCCAACTTACCCTTCTTGCAAAGGCTTTTAATTAAGATATTATATGTCACAACATTTGCCCGCCTCCCTTCTCTCTCCATACGTGTCCTTACAGTCACAGCTGCACTAAGATTTCCTTCTGTACAAAAACCATCCATCACAATATTGTAAGTCAAATGGCCAGGAGTCACACCTTTGTCAAACATCTCATCCAGAAGTCTCATTGCCTTACTTGACTCCCCTCTCTTGCATAATGCACCTAATTGAATGTTATATGTTATAAGATCTGCTTTCAAACCCTTATTTTCCATGTCATCTAGAAGCTTCCTAGCTGCTTCCACGTTTCCCTCTGCAAGAAAACCACCAAGTAAACAATTATAGGTTGACACATTGGGAAAAACCATCTTTGCCAGCATTAAATCAAGCAATTCAATAGCTTCTTCCAACCTTCCAGCTTTAGAATAAGCATCAATTAGAGTATTAAATGTTAAAACATCTGCAGCCAAGCCTTGTTCACTGATGTCATCCAACAACTCCCTAGCTTCCTTCAACATTTTCTTTTTGCAAAACCCATTGATAAGGATATTAAAGCTAGCGATATTCAATTTCATGGCTAACCCCCTCATCTCATCCCACAAGGCAAGGGCCTCATCAAGTTTGCACTTGCTACATAGACCATTAAGCAAGCAATTATATGGAACAATATTAGGTTTCAAATCTTGCTCTTGCATTTCCTTGAACAGCTTCATAGCAGCAGATACATTTCCATCCTTGCAAAACCCATTAATAAGAATGTTATAAGTAATTTCATCGGGGCAAATCTTCTTCGAAACCATATCCTTTAAAAGTCTGTCAGCTTTGTACATTTTCCCTCCTCCACCTTTCTTGCAATATCCATCAATAAGGATATTATAAGTAACTACAGAAGGCATAAGCCCCCGCACTTTCATATCCTCTAGGACATCCCCTGCCTTCTGTAACTTCCCTGCCTTACACAACCCGTTAAGAACAGTATTGAAAGTAATCACATCAGGCTCAACCCTCCTCCTTATCATCTCCTTATACACTATCTCAAGAACCCGGAATTTACCCTCCTTAACCAAAGAAGCCAACATTGGATTGCAAGACAGCAACGACACCTTATACCCATAATCTCCAGCCCTCTTAAAAGCCTCAAATGCCAAATCAGTTTTCAAATTCTTTGCATAAGCAAGTATTAGCATGTCAACAATAATTGAATTAGCACAAAATCCACCGCTCATCGAAAGTGTATGAAAAATTGAAGGATTCGAGTGCATTTCATTCTTAACAAGATGATGCAATAAACTCCTGGCCTTTCCATACTTGTTTGCATTTACCAATAAATGAAATATTCTACAGTAGAGCTCGAGGCTGTGGAAAACTCCAAATTCCTTCTCTGACCACTTGAAGTAGAGTTGAATCACATCAGGGTTGGCTCCAGATTCGAAAAGTAGCTTAAGGAAACTGTTGGGATTTGTTTGTTTGGTTAGGGTTTTGAGGTTGGACCAGTGCTGTTTTGCTATGAGATCGGAAACCCTAGCCATGTTGAGCGTGACTGAATCAGGGCTTGTGGCAGCTGAATCTGGAGACGAAAGTGGAATGCTCTGGACTTGGCGACAGGGAGTGATGGGGGATATGTAAATGTAGAATCTTCGTTTTGGAAGACGGAGACTGCTCAACCAATCCATGGGGCAGTGACTGCGCGCATAAATTACTATCACCGGGAGAGAAGAAAGAGAAACGCTGTTACCGGTGAACAACATGAAACCACCAAGCCAAAAACAATAGCAATTGCTGTTCTATTCAGAGGCTGTTTGGCTTACCCATTTTTTTATCGCTTTTAAGCTATTTAGCTTTCAAGTTAAAAATTAAGTAACGTTTAAGTTGACAATGTATTTAGATAAATGTACTTTTAAAGTATCAATTAATATTTATGTGTTTGGTTTAAAAGAACTGATAAATTACTAAAATTTGACAAAAAGACTAAAATAGACATGATGCAAAATTTTATTATTAAATGTTAATAAATTATACATAATTATTAAAAATATATTAATACAATATTATTATATATGTTATATATAATAATAATATATATTATTTTGTGTTATATTTACATATAACATATATTATGTTTATTATTGCTATTATATATATATATATATACACACGCTGCATGCAGTGATGAGCAGCAGCCGATGGTGTGACCCACCAATCAGATGGCGATGGCAACCCAGTTGGATGACGACGACGACAGATCTGGAGGAGGGGCGACGGCGGCAGCGAGTTTGGACGAGGGGCGACGGCGACAGTTGCAGCGGCAGTAATCTTCGCTTCTGATATGGGGGAAGAGAGCAAGGAAGGAGAAGAAGATGTAACTTTTGAGGGCATAATGGTATTTTCGTCGGTCAACGACAGTAATCTTGTAGCGTTTTTTGCCAAAGTAGGGGGCACCAGCTTTTGTAAAACGCTATTGTAATCGCTTATAAGCTATATAGTTTTTAAGCTAATTCTTATTGACAAACACTTCATCATAAAATGCCATATAGCGTATATGCTGCATAAGCAACTTAAAAACAGTCAAATCGCTAAGCCAAACAGCCTCTCAATTGGTCCATGACTGTATAAGGAAAAATAATTCAATCAGAACATAGTCCAAACAAAGGAACTTTTAATTCGAGAAAGGATGACAAAAAGCTTACCTCAAGTTGGATACAAGTCTTGCAATTGAGTAGCTGCTAATTCAACCAACAATAAGAACAAACTGATACATTATATTAGGCATGTGAAAGGTTAAGACAAGAACAAACTAAAACAAACCCAGAAGAATTCAAATTCAACAATCAGTAAAAGGTTAACACAAAATGCATCCATTATGTGTTTTCAGCAGAGGTGCTGGGGACAACAAATCTGTATTAAATGATATATATGTAAGCATTATATATGCAGCCAGAGTTGAGCAAGCTAGTATCCTAAAAGAAGTCCAGACTTTGGAATGAAATAAACAAAACAGAGCCCGATCTTTGAATAAGCAACATATTTTGATAAAACAAAAGCTTAAATTTGTTATAAGTGTTGAAAAAAAACCAATAAATCCATACTTCAACACAAAATGCAGCAAAATTTGGGATACCATGCCATGTTCTAAGATTGTTCATAGCAACAAAATTTGTTCACGGCAAACAAAACAACAAAATACAGCAAAAAATGGGATACCTCTCAGATTTAAATTGCTGTGAGGTCGAAGTGGGAACGGTGTGACGCCATTGAGCAGCAGCAAAGAAGCCAGAGATGATGAGACGCTGTGACGCCCGATATGTGAAGCCGGATCCGAAACGCCGTGTCGCCGGAGATGACAGGGCGAACGGAGAGAGGAAGATGAAGCAGCATCGACAAACAAGGGATTCCAGAAATAGCAGCAGCAACTTCTGGCGACGAAGGGACACCAGATATTGACGCTGCCGCCGAGATGACTGATGCTGCCGAGGGAGGAGAAGGGGGATGAGATACTGACCGCTGATTATGGGTTGTGCATTTGGGACATCGCTTCTAATTTTTTTATTTGTTAAGGGTATTATAGTCCTTTTAAGTGCAGACTTTACTTATTTTTTATAATTCAAAATATTAAATATTTTAAATATCCCTCCATATAAATAAAGAGTTAGTTAAAAATATTTAAAATATTTCATAACTCAAACGACAAAAAAAATAAATGCAGTAAAATACTCAGCCTCTTTTAAAAAAAATTAATAAATAATTTCATAATTAGTGTTAATCAACTTTTAAGTTTAGCCAAACATCCCCTTTTAAGATTTAAAACTAACCAATGCAAATAAGGCCCAACCAACCAAATAAATAATAAATTGGTCAAAATCTCATATCAAATATAAATTTTAGATAAATTTATATCCAATTACTTATAAAGGTTAAATTTGAAGGTTGTGTTAGATTCTTCTAAGAGTATTCTTTGAATGATCACCCTTGTGTGGCTCTCGGTACTCATATTCTCGATTATGACAAGGGAGATAAATTGTTAAGAGCATTATTATTCCATCTTATATAGTAAATTGGTATCTAATCATTAAGTTATGCAGAAATATAAACAATAAACATATATGATATAATATGAAAAAAGACAAACAAAATTGACATTTTTCATAAAAGTAAGGTACATAATATAGGGAAATTGCATAAATACAAAAAAAATATTGTGATATTTTTGTAAATATAATTTTTAATATTAAAATTATATAAAATAGTTATTCAATTTAAAAATAACATACATTCTATAATGTATTCAAACGAACATAAACATAGGTTTTATAAATATTATATACATTTATATAATAAGTATTACATACTATATATTACATACAAGGTACTGAATTAGAAAAATAAATATTACATATAGTCATACACGATACATTTACTTATTCACATAATATATGTATACACGAACATAATACATTACATACATAGTATTGAATTAGAAAAATAAGTATTACATACATGCACGTTACAATACTTATCCATATAATATATATATACACAATACATTTGTATAACATAAATTAATAAATATAGATAATAAGCAAGATGGTTGTCGTCAGTTGTTGATCAAAAAACCAACCCAACTAAGAGTTTTGTATTTGTGAATCGACGACGATATAGAACAATTAGAGTTGTGAATTGATTTTGTGTTGTATGGAAACGGTGGCATCGAGCACAAAAATGTTGATTCGTGTTTGTGAATTGACAGCAGCTCAACCTAATTTGTGTTTACGAATTGATGGCGATATTGAACAATCGAAGTTGTGAATTGACACCGAATAACCAGAGTTGAATTGAATTTGCTACGTGGAAAATGAGGCACCAAGCACTGAAATGTCGATTCATGTTTGTGAATCGAAAACCACTAAGTCCAAATTGTATTTGTGATTCAACAACGACACCAAGTAATAGGAGTTGTGAGTCAATAATGGCTCCAAGCATAAAGTAATCGGGCAACAATGATGAACTACGATAAGGGTTAGAGATAAAGTGTAACATCCAGCATCGAGCTATAGGAAATACCAAATTAACTTATTTTGATGGGTCTACACGAACTTCCTAGATGTCATCCATTCTTGAGTTACCATAGCTCAAACACGCTCAACTCGGAAGTTATTTATCTACATTCAGTTCAAAAAGTATCCAGCTGGTGTTGTTTATTTATTTACCATTCTCGATATATATATATATATATACTAGCTTCTCTAAAGTCTCTTATTAGACTTGATCTTGAGCTCTTGTGGTATTACATAAAAGAGCCTTATGGTAGTCATGGAATCATAATTAATAAACGCTGGTTATAGAAGAAATTATTTCAATCTCTAACTCACTTTGTGGACACATGTTTATTTATATATTTTTAACTTATTACAAAATGAGCTAAAACTTTCAAAAAATTGCAAAAACGTTTTTCAGCATTTCGAAAGACAAAATCGACACTTCTAAGACGTTTCCTTGCATCATAATCCAATCACATGGATCATAGGTTTTGACGAAAGTAGGAGCCCATGCTAATTACAGCATAAGATTTACAAAAATACTAATTTTGTTTGTTTTTAGAGAATGTGTATTCAATTGTCTTCAAAAGGATTTTCACTCCATCTATAACGGCCCGTCTCCTGAAGCCTCCTCGTGCACAAAGAGGATTCATGACAGGGTCATTACTAAAATGATACCGAACAATAACACAACTACAACTCATATACAACCCTTATTAAAATCATATTCTTTTTCTTTTTTTTTATATAACATCTCAAAATCGTCATTACATAGCTAATATTCGTGTGCCCATTTGGCTTACATAATACACATCTATATCAAATATAAAACATTAACCTTAACACAAGCACAATGACACCCAAGACCTAGATTCGGGAAAGCTTTGTATTTGTTATCCTGACTCGATACTCCGGACTCAACTCTGTCGTATGCATATGCGATCTCGAGATACTTTTACTTGGAATGATGGAAAGCAAACGTGAGTCGCAAGACTCAGTAAGCTCAGGAAAGAAAGGCTGTAGGATACAAACATGACTCTCCCCATAACATCCCATGCAATTCATGCCAATGCAACGTCATATCATGCCATGCCCAATACCTGCCTTATTTTCTAGATGCATAAACATATAATAAACTTCACATAAACAGTCCTTGGAGTCCACATCAAACACACATTCGCACCCAAGTCCCATATACAAACCTGTTAGCAGTATTTTATAAGCTACCTCCATACCATTTCCTTTGCATGTCCATTTCTGGCGCTTACTACATAATCTGTTGCCGTGGGTCTCACCCCATGGTCTTATTGTCACAGTAGGTCTCACCTCAAGGTCTTTCCGTGGGCAACGCTGCCGTGGGTCTTACTCCCAAGGTCTTACCGTGAGCCACGCCTATCACTCATACTCATTACTTATAGCCACACATTCTCACCATGTAGTGCAACAGTTAGGAAATGCAACGGCTTTTGCAACATAAACGTGATGACAAAGCCCCCATAAACCAAGCATCAGACCATGCTACACCCACATAAGAATTCACACATGCGAAATGCCTCTAAATGCACCGGCTCACCTAAAGAACCCAAGTTAGCTCTTAGATGAACCGGGTTGCAAATGCTCACACACCTAGTCACACACAAAGCATGCCCCAACAGTGAATGCAACCCAAGCCCTATATAGCACACATCATGATATGCACAAACCAAAGTGGGAATCTGGCAGTACTAGCTCTTCTGGCTCGTTTAGCGCTTATCTTAATAGCCGATGACTGACGCCCATACATCCAGCCATCAACTGCCACGACCCACGATTGACAGTCAGTGGCTTTGTACCCCATACCCTTAGACACTCATAGACGACATTAAACTTAGCCACTTAAACTCATCATTTCGCATACTTTATCCAGAAAAACATAGACACCATTATGTCATTCGCAATCTCGTCACTTCTCATACACAATAAACCATCTCAATATATATGTTACCACACATTACACTTTTCCCAGTAAGACTCTTCACATATCCCAATTAAACCGTAGTTCAATATTCTAAGAACTTAGCCCCAACGTGATCGGCATCATTCTCAAAGGAAAGCGAAGCGATACGAAGCTTCGTTACGGTCGAAATGAAAGACACCGATACATCATTGCTTAGTTCATTCTATTAACAATAAACTCATTAATAAAATATAAGTCATATGGTGGTTACCACGCGAATTATTATTATTAATACATAGAACCGAGTCTCGGTGTGGGAGAGTGTAAAATATGAAAAATAACGAAGATTCTAGCAAGAAATGAAGAACACGAGGAGAGGGTTAGGAGCTTGCCTGAAATCAGCCGATTCCTGCCTTTTTTTTGTTCCCGTTGTGAAGTAAAACGTTTCCTAACAAGTAATACAATCGTGACTTAAATTAATTAATTAATTATAATCACGTAAACTGTATAATTTAATCGTATAAAATTTATAATTTAAACATATATTATTTATACCAATTTTACCCACTTACTTAAAAATTTTAGACACCAATTAATCCCAAAATCCCATTGATTTTCCTCATTTATTTATATTTTCTCCCATTTTTCAGTTATCGAGCAACTCTTATTTCTTCTCATTTTGCTCTCTATTTAGACATCAGAATGGCCAAAATTAGCCTTAAAATGAAGCCAAAATGAAGCTTAGCGGCCAAGGCAATTGGAGGGCCTAGCTTGTGCCACGTGGCGTGCTAGCAGCTGCACATGGTTGAAAAATTCAGCCATTTTCCTCGCGCACGCAGCCCCTCACGCGGAATCGAACCCGCAACCTCGCCCAGGCCTATCTCACGAGCGAACGATTTGACCTAGCTGCACCCTCACACATATAACGCGCTCCATTTAATTTAAGGGACCCTTGGTCCCTTTTTCGAAATCACACCAACACCTCTTATCTTTTGAAATTCACACACACCCTCTCATAATATTTACACTAACACTCGAAACTTCCGAAAAACTTCCAAAAAAACTCCTAATTTAATTTATTTCAACTTTTCCTTATTTTCATAAATATTTTAAAATAAAATAATTAACTAGTTACTCATTTCCTCAAAACAATATAAATAAATATATTTTTCTAAAATCTCAAAATATTCAATAATGACTTCAAATATCAAAATTAATAACTATTATTTATTTCTAAATTTTGGGATATTACACCATCTTTTGTGCTTTGTGGTATATGATCATATAAATCACAATTTTCTTGATGTCATTAGGAAAATTTGTTGCAAGTGATTTATTAAAGAGTAATGAATAATTAGGTGTTCAAATTCAGTTATTGTATAATGGACATGTAAACATATTATATTCTCGAAGCTTATCTTATATTTAACGAGAAAAAAAAATATTATTACACTTTAATAAGTTCAAAATATAATAATATGCGTAAATTATATATTTTTAGAATGACGATAATATTTACACATCACATATTAAATGTAAATAAAAAGACACAAATATTCTTCAAAAATCACAACATAATTATTTTTTAATATTCCAAAGAATATTTGTATATTTTTATTTACTTTGACTGTGTAAATAACAATTTAAGTGCCTAAATAACACCACACTTTTATTAAATAATAAATTTTAATTCAAATTAGATTGAAAACCGGTTCGCCCGCGAAATTCGGTCCAAGTCGGGTCGAATGGGGATAAATCCGTAATTTCAACAGAATAGAAGCACAATCTTGGAAACCCGCCGCATAGAAGGGTTTAGGGAGGGCTTTGGCTTCTGCTCACAAAAACCATTTCTTTCTTCTTCCCCAAGCTCTCCAGCAATGGCGGTTTCTCTCCGTCCACGGCTGTGATTTTCAGCAAACAAGAGCTCCCCATCCCTACCGTCTGTCATGTTGAAGGCCTTATCGTCCTCGTGTCTGCGAGGTCGAATCCACGCCTCAACCACCCCCACCCCCTTATCGCCGCATCTCCGCCACGCGAACGAGTCGAACTCTCCATTGCTCCGCGTCTTGTCCTCTCTCAAACGTTCTAACCCGAGGAACCATAATTTATGCCACAGATTGTTTTTCTGTTCTGATTCGAAGGATGGGTCCGAGCCAGTCGAGGCCGCGGCCGAGTCCAAGGGGGCTGAGGCCGAAGCCGAGGAAGCCGAGTCTAATAAGTCCTCTTCGGCCATTGTGCCAACAGTGTTCAGGCCCGAAGATTATCTCACGGTTAGCTTCTCAGATACGCGCACAAACATATGTTCGAAAACGTTCCTTTCTCTGTCATTATTTTTATCGAAGTTTTGGGAGATAAGTAGAGCAACGAACAATGTGATATTCTCACCTATTCGCTTTTCCCTTTCTTGCTTAGTTGTTGTAACCGCTTAAACATTAAGTCCAATTGCATTTTTGTTTCTTCAATTCGCTTGTTTATTCTCTTCCTTTTCACTAACAATACAAATTTTATTTTATTTTGTTTTTGATAATTATCATTTCTTGTGACTTGAGAAGAGGCGCTACTTTCTTGTGAAGGAATATGATCATTTGATTGTATTTCCCTGCAACATGTGTCTGTAGTGAGTAGGAGTTGGTGTCTGACTGCATTTAGGAAAGGGGATGGTGGGGGTGGGGATGTGGGGTTGCTGTTCCAACTTTCTGTTTTATGTCGTTTTCCCCTAATGTGGCAAATTTTAAACCATGTATGTGATGATCGTGAAAGTTTGATTGCCCTTGATTTTGGATTGAATGTCTATAAACCAAAATAACATAATAAACATTAAAAAAATCCAAAATGGGGAAAATCAAAGAACTTGTCAGCGGAATCAATCTACTACATGATAATTTAAGTACTGTTAACTTACTACCCTATCTTGGACAATGTACCCCTGGACCTCCGGTGTTGAAAATCACAACTTGCATGCATGTCTTCAACACTACTGACCAAGCTAACTCAACAACACAACTCTCAATGAAAATTTGTGCCCTAAATTCACAGAGCCTCTGGAATCCATTAGTAACTCGTCAAAGATTCAATAGGCTTATATTGTACCACCAAGGATTGCTCTCTGACTGGAACTAGAAATTGCTAAGAGTGCTGACCAATGAATGGTGAAATTTGCCTTGTTTTTCTTGGAGCACACGCTGAAATTATGAGATGGTTGATGAATCACTCATGAATGCCTCCTTGAGAAGATTGTTATTTTTTGAGGTTGACCTAACCTGACCTCTGGATTCTAATCTTAACCCTCTAGATTATTCCAATTCAGATCATCCTGACCACACTCAGGCTGTGGTCAAGATATGGTAGCTACTATAATTTTCCACTTCCTTTTCTTTTCCTACAGATTTGAACTAGCAAAGTACCACAAACTTTAATTTCCTTTTTGACTTCCAAAATTTTAGAATTTGGAAGTGATGAATATTCTCTTTGCTATTGCGAGAATCAGATAAAGTAAAAAGTGAAAGAATAACTAGGGGAAATCAATCATTCACCCGTAAATAATTCATTAGCTTTAGGAGAATATTTATACAAAGAGAAATCTAAAAAATCTCCTAAAAATACTCCTACTTTACCGTTGTAGATAACCTACATTTAATTTTACAAATATACATTAGATATATCTATAAAACTGCCGACCTCTCCCGTCTTGCCTCCATCTGGCACTCGTGCCCCCCTCCATTCTTCGGTTCGTGCCGACTCCAGGGGTCACTTCAGAATCTTGGGTAAACTCCGTTGGCCATTCGCCCCCATGGGTCTTCGCTTTCCTCTCCCGTTCCTGTTCATCCCATCTTGTTCGCATGATGGTGAATTGTTCGAGCATCTCCGCGACGTTCCGGTCTATGGCTTGAATCTCTCCCTTCATCGTATCGACCTTCTCCTCCAGGTCCCCCTCTCTCTCGCTCAAGTTTACCATGGTGATCGGCAACTGCTCTGATACCAAATTGATAGGATACCAGATAGCAAATTCAACAGCAATCAATATCAATGGTTTCCAATAATTTGCAGTAAGGAAAATAAGAACAATAGGGCATTCGAGAGGCCCCAGCTCTCCAACAATCTTCTACAAAGTTCCACACCTCTCTCTCACTCTCTTTCTCTTATTTATACCTCATCCTATTCAGCATAACTGCCTCTGGCAGTACATGCTGGTTTGTTTTAACAAACCAGCTATTTCCCCTACTATCCTCCACCCATTTTACCTCCTAGCCCCTGCCCCTTGTGCTGCCTTTGGTAGGTCCAATGGATCGGGGGCCTATCATGATGTTCACTGCATACGCAATATTTGGTTGTGTGTGAGATAGATAAATTAATTTTCCCACCAAACGTTGAAATCTTCCAGCATCTACCAGTTGTTCCTCATTTTTCTCCCTTTTATTTTTCCAGTTAGGCTCTAATGGAGTGCTCACAGGCTTACAACCAAGTTTTCTCATCTCTTTTAGAAGATCTAGAATGTATTTTCTTTGAGATAGAAAAATACCTTCGCTGCTTTTTGTTACTTCAATTCCCAAAAAATATCTCATCTCTCCCAAGTCTTTTACTTTAAAAACTTCATTCAGTTATTGCTTCAACCTTTCTATCTCTTGAGAATTCTCTCCTCTTGATGATTATATCATCTACATAGACTATTAGGATAGTTTTCTTACCTTTGCAATCAACTTTTGTAAAGAGAGTGTGATCTGCTTGTCCTTGCTTGTATCCTAGGTGGTTTAGTGTGTCACTAAACCTTTTGAACCATGCCCTAGGAGATTGCTTTAGACCATACAAGGATTTTTTCAATTTGCATACCTTTCCTCTTGTTTCTTTCCTTTCAAAACCATGGGAAATTCTCATGTAGATCTCTTCTTCTAGTTCACCATTCAAGAAAGCATTTTTTTTGTCTAGTTGATAGAGTTTCCAGTCCAAATTCACTGCTAATGACAATAACACCCGAATAGAGTTAAGTTTGGCCACCGATAGAAATGTTTCCTCATAGTCAAGGCCTTGTGTTTGAGCAAAACCTTGAGCTACAAGCCTTGCTTTGTATCTATCCACTCTCCCATCCGAGTTGTACTTTATGGTAAAAACCCATTTGCTGCCAACTGTGTGCTTTCCATATGGAAGATCCACTATTTCCCAGGTGCCATTCTTTTCGAGGGCTAGCATTTCTTCCATAACCGCTTTCCTCCATTTTCCCTCTTGTAGTGCATAGTAAATATCCTTAGGGACAGCCTCATCATTGATGATTTATGTAAATGCCTTGAATTTAGAAGACAATTTTGAATATCCCAGAAATTTAGAAATAGGATACTTAGTGCAAGATCTGATTCCTTTCCTCTAAGCAATGCGAACATCTAGATCATACTCTTGCTCATGTTACTGCTGCACTTATTCTTTATTTCCCTGAATATCAGCCTCCATTTCAAACTCTTGGTTTTGTAATTTTTCTAAACTCACCCTCGGTTTAGATGATATGGATTGTTGCTGATACTGAGTGTCACGAGGCCTCCTTTAATACACCAATAGTGGTGGTTCAGTTTGAATTTGATCACTCTTCTGGATTTGGCCTCTTTCATTCTCTCCCCCTTGATCAAATTCAGACACGAGTGATGGAATTATCGGATTAGAACTAGCGGGAGGAATCAAAGAAGAAGAGTCAAGAACTAGAGGAATCCAATGGGTGACTGTTTCTGGGTGAGAAGTTGGCTGAAAAAGCGGCTGAGTTTCAAGGAAAGATACATCATAGGAGACAACAAATTTGCGGGTATTAGGATTGTAGCATTTGTATCCTTGTTGTGTTGGAGAATATCCCAAAAAAATGTACTTGATGGCCTTAGGGTCTAGTTTGGATGAAGAGATTGGACTTTGCTGAACAAAAACAGTACATCCAAACAGTCGAGGGGTAAGGGAGTTTAGGACTTTATCACGATGATGGAAAACATCAAGAAGAACAACTAAAGGAGTCCTAAACTTTTAGACTTTGGAGGGTAGGCAGTTGATGAGATAGGTTGAGGTTAATATGGCTTCCCCCCAATATGAATTTGGAACAGAAGTAGTGAACATCATGGATCTTGCTGTTTCAAGTAGGTGACGATTTTTTCTTTTAGCAATTCCATTTTGTTGGGGGTTATAAGGATATGGGCTTTGGTGAATGATACCATGCTCAATTAAATATGAATTAAACTCATTGGAGAAGTATTCTCTTCCATTATCGGTTCTCAATACATGGATTGAAGTTTGAAACACATTCTTGACCATGTGATGAAACTTTTTGAATATCGAAAAAGCTTCAGATTTTTCTTTCATTAAAAATACCCAGCACACCCTTGTATGATCATCAATAAAAGTGATGAACCATCGTGTATTAGTGAGATTTGAGGTACGAAATGGCCCCCAAATATCAGTATGGACTAAGTGAAAAGGTGTGGAAGGAGTATAAACATGATTAGGGTGAGATTTTCTGGTCTGTTTTGCAAGAATACACTGCTCACAAGAGAAATTATGAGTTTTATTGCTATATAAAAAGGGATACACGAATTTAAGATATTCAAAGCTTGGATGTTCTAATCGCTGATGCCATAACATAATGTTTGAATATGAAGCAAGAGCTAAAGAATATAAAGACTGAGACCTAGATGTAATAGAATGATCATTCCTTGATGTTTGATAAAGCCCTCCTCTCATCTCAGCACTGCCAATCATTTTCCTTGAGGATCGATCCTGAAAAACACAAGATGATTTGGAGAATATTACACAACAATCCCTGTCATTAGTCAATTTGCTTACTGAAATTAAGTTACACTGCAAGTCCAGGACATAAAGAACTGATTTAAGCATTAGACCTCCTATCACAACTGTTCCTTTTCCCTTTGCCAAGGATATGGTACCATTAGCCATAGAAACATTCATAGGTTTATCACATAATTCAAAATTGGACAACAAATATAGAGAACCTGTCATATGGTCTGAGGCACTCGTATCTATGATCCAACTGCTGGTAGGAATTCTTTGAGATACAAGAGAGTGTGCAGTATTACCTTTTGTGATTAAGGAAGCCACAAGAGTAGGATTATCTGCATTCTCGGTTTTGACCACCTGGGATTGACTGATTAATTGTTGTAAAACTTCCAGCTGATTTGCAGTAAGAGTAAAAGGTGTTGAATTCCCCTTCTCGGCTTCTACCATATAGACTGATTGGCCTGCTATATGTGCTCATTTTCTTTGATTTCTAGGCTTCCAATTTGCTGTTTTTTCATGGATTTTTCAGCAAGTCTCTCAAGTATGATAAGGTCGGTTACAATGATCACACCATTGTTTTTCTCTTACAGCCTCTCCTTTAGAGGATAAAGGAGTCTTGCCCTTAAAAGTGTTTAAGGCTGATGTAGGGGAATAGATTTCATTGATAGGGTGTCTGGACTCTGGGAGCATAACTTTCTTCCCTCTTAACTTCAGCAAATGCTTCCCTGATGGTTGGGAAGGGTTTCATCCCTAGCAACCAACCCCTAACTTCATCTAACTTTGAATTTAAGCCATGAAGGAAATCAAAAACTCTCTTTTTCTCCATCATCTTACCATATTTTCTACTATCTGCTGTGCACTTTTGATCTCATAAAAGAGACCCATCTCTTGCCACAAAGCTGTTAAAGTATTGAAATATTCAGTGATTGAGTTTGTACCTTGTTTTGTGGTTCGAATAAGAGACCTAACTTGAAAACATTGGGCAGAATTCTCTAGATCAGAATATATTTCCTGAACAACCTTCTATATCTCACAAGCTGTTTTGTAGAAGAGATATGTCCTACCGATTTTAGGCTCCATTGAATTTAGTAACCAAACCATAACAATGGCATTCTCGGCTTCCCATATACTTGAACCAGCAGACTCTGTATTTGGTCTCGCCACATCACCAGTTAAGTACCCTTCCTTGCCCTTGCCTCTAACCACCAACAGGACTGATTGGAACCACTCTCGGAAATTGGTTCCATTCAGTTTATGTTGTGTAATCTGAAGAGAAGGACTTTCCAAGGCTGTTGTAAGAGATGGAGCTGCAGGAAGAGTCCTTGCTGGAGGAGGATTAGAGGTTGTTACCTCACTGCTAGAGTCATCGACCATCTTGGAGACTCAATCCGTCTACCTGGGATGGTTTTAAGAAGGAAAAAAAATTAGGTCAACAGGAATCTGGCTCTGATATCATGGAAGAATAACTAGGGGAAATCAATCATTCACCCGTAAATAATTCATTAGCTTTAGGAGAATATTTATACAAAAAAAAAAATCTAAAAAATCTCCTAAAAATACTCCCTACTTTACAGCTGTAGATAACTTACATTTAATTTTACAAATATACATTAGATATATCTATAAAACTGTGGATATATTAGCTGCTGTTGATCCTTTTAAACTCCTTCCCCATCTAGGACTGTTATCTTATCTAAACTCCTTCTTCATCTAGGAGTTTAGTTCGTGACTCATGCCGTGCTTCTTATACCTCGGTTTCTTCCAACAAAAAGCATTTCATGAATGTAATCTAATATCTTCTAAATAACCATTTAAAGCACATTCTTGGGTGCTTATTTATGGCCTTTTTCTAATTTTTTTTTTGTCCCTATCAAATTTCTTTAGCTTGATTCCTATAAAATTTTCACAATTTTGAGCCTTTCCTTTATTCTTGTAAATGGGCATTAGAGTACTCCTCTACTTGATAGACATCATCTTCAATTTAAGAATTACATTAAATTATTTTGTTAACTATAAAATGCTTTCTTTTGGGAGCATGTTTTAGTAGCATTGGTAAATTTGCTCCTTTTTGATTGGAAGCTCACGTGTTTGAGTTGTGGAAACAGCCTCTGTGCAAAGTAAGGGTAAGGTTGTGTTAAAAAATGACCCACTCTTGCACTAGGACACTCTAATAAAATGCTTTCTTGTCTCATGCATTTCTGTGCTTTTGTTGGGATATTATCTACTGTAATTGCTTTATCATGCTTCATCTATTTTATAGCTTGCTTCATTTCATTCAGATAGATACATGTATAGAATATATAATTCCTACTTCTTTAGAATTACCAAGATGTTCCAATGTCATTTTTGTTCCTCCACTTTCATTCAATAGCTTTGAAAATACTCATTTCGTCTCTCCTTGATTGCCCCTTGTTTTACTAGTACCTTTTGATTTTTGTCTTTTATGAACTTCACTTGGCTCAAATCTTGCTCTTGCATTAGCTAACTTATATGTATCTCGTATGTTGTTTTTACGTCAAATCGGTGGTACTAATTTTTGTAAACTTTTGATCTTACTTCTTTGATTGTCTTTGCTTCCTTTTTTATTTAGTCAAATTTAATTTTCTTCATTGCAGCATGTATGTGGAGTCTTTTAGCAAGCTTTATTGGTTCATGATTTTTTGGTTTGGGGCTTTTTCCTGGGACTTGTCAGAATTATTTTTGTTGTGTTTCAAACAACAATAGCCATCTTAATTCACATTGGATTAGCCTTGCCTTCCATGGCCTAATCTTTTTGCCACAGATTTTTTTAAATAACTTATTTTTCACCTTTTAAATTATGCCATTTGATTATTGGGCTTCGTTTTACACCATTCTTCCTCTATTTTTTAATATGGATGTCAAGGACCATAAGCTTGTGTTGAGTAGTTAGGTACTCTATTCGTGTAACATTAAAATCCTTACAACATAATGATCCTTTTGTCTCATAAGAAACTAGTCTATTTAGGTAGGTCATAAGCCATTTTTATGCACAAGTAAAGGTTCACCCCATTTCTCGAACATGGTATAGCTATGATGAGTTTATATACAACAAAAATCACAAACCTTAAACTCACAGGTGGGTATGATGAAATCATATGCCATGGCGAATTCAAAATAGCTTTTACCTCATTATTTCTTTCTCCGAAAGCATCAACTCCATGTATATCTCCATACTCATTTATTTCTCTGTTCACATGACTATTTAATTCATCTCCTGTGATGATCTTCTTTCATCTAGGTATTCATTGCAGTCACCCCTCTTAATTTTTTTTATTTTTTTTTCATTAACTCTTCTCTCAATCTAACTTGTGAATATGCACCAACAATGTTAAAAGTGAGTGTATCGCATTTTTTGCCTTGTAGTGCAACATGTATTGCGTGTATCGTATGATACAATACAATTTGTGCGTTTCACACGATATGGCCAATAAAAAAATATGTGCTTCAAGTGGAATTTTTTCAGCCTGGTCAATGCGAACAGTCCTAAAAAATGCTGCTGAGTATAAAAATCAAATCATTTTAATATTCAAAAAAATCATGCAAGACTGCAAATACGAAGTCATATAGGAATCTGAACAGTCATAACAGATTCCAGAGCAAATTATTGCTGGCAACTGAGCTAAAAAATATACATCAATAACCAGGTTAAAATTAACGGTCTCTCGAATACTATTGCTCTCCAAGAAAGTTTACTTCTGGTCTTTGTCAAATGGTCTCTGCCCAGCAAATGAACAGTCTCTCGACTCTCTCCACTCTTTCCTATTTGTAAGACTTATGATTAATTTTGGATTCCTGGTAGTTTTTGTAGTGCCATACACAATATCAATATTGTTAAACTTGGTTAAAATTATTGTTTTTGAGTATTTTCTTCATGTTACAGATAAAAGCATCTTTTATATTTCTTTTTAAGCTATTTATCAAATTGTTACTGTATCATACAGCATATGATTCACGATACAGAAATTAGGCCCTTTGATTCACGATACTCATCTCAATTTGACAACTATGATTCATACTCTATTCCTTGTACAATCCTTCCCGAGTACCAAAAGTTATTTTCTTACTCAGCCAACATTTTAGCCTTCTCGCCAACTCATCTCATTTCTTGGAGATAAAAAAATATTAATTCTTCTCTTGATCATCATGTACACCGCTTCCACAGATTTTTACTTAAAAGTTTAACATTTCATGATCCAATCCCCAGCTATTTGTTTTGGACTAACTTTTTTACTTGTTTTCAATCACATAAATGTGAGAACACTTGCATATTTAACAAAAAAATATGGGCATCAAACTCTTTTTTCATTACACCCTACAGATACAACGCATTCTTAAGAGGGTTAGGCTCAAACAAAATAATATTTTGTCTAGAATTGGTGTTGAAAGATTCAATAATTTCTATGTTGGTTCTCAGTTACCTAATGCAATCCTCCTTTATTTGGATTGGGGGGAGTAGTCATTCCACAAGTGGACTAAAAAAAAAAGTGAATGTAGGGGGAAAAAAGGCAGAAATGCCGTGCCGACATTACTTCACGACACATAAGAGAGGCTGTAATGGATATCATAAACTAGCATTAGCAGCTCGCCCTTTCACAGCTGGAAAACGTGCTAGTCATACACCAAACGTTTGTCGTTTATTTGGCTTTGGTGTAAAATATTTACATTCTCTAAGCCATGTCTTTTGTCTATATGAAAGTGTCCCATGTGTTTTAAGAATGATTTCTTCTTAACCAACAATGAGGTGTGGATGATGACACTCCCTTGAATAGAACATTCGATTGAAAAACTAGTTTTTATCTTTGCCTTCGGCAACTTCTCTATTAATCTTGTTGAAGTTTGCCTAGAGTTTGTGCGGTAGAAGATCAGTAAAGTATGGAAGATTATTGGCTGGAAGTTATTAAACAGTTAGGGTTTTTTAAGCCAAAGTGTAATTAATGTAAACTTTGGGGGTCTAACTGTAATTTCCCTATAGTCATTAGTTATATGGGGGTTCTGCCTCCTCTATAAATAAGAGGGCAAGGCGGCAGTCTAACATCTTCCTCTCTCTTCCCAAGTTCTCTTCTTCTATTGTGAGTATTCTTTGTTCTAGAGAAAGTGAGGCATATGTATTGTGTTCTTGAGTTTTCTTGGAGTGAACAAGGGCTGTACTTGAGCGATAGGATTGAGAGAGAGGTTGGGTTTTGTACTGATCAGTTTCATCCTAATAAAAGGCTGCTCTTGGTGGGTGTTTGAAGGCTGGATGTAGGATTGCCAAAGGCATTCCGAACCAGGATAAAATCTGCGCCTAATGCTGTTTGGTTTGATCCTTTTTATTCTGTTATTTCCTTTTCTGTTGTCCATATATTCTGTTTCTATTCTTTCATTGCATCCGAGAGTGTTTGAGAGGGTTTATGTGAGGGTTTTCTCGCCTAAGGTTGTAACCTAAGAGTCCTAAGGTTAACAAATCTTCCTGGTGAATTGTTGGGCACATGTTTTAATATACAGACAGAAAAAAAATTCAAAACGCGGTGCTATCACACCCTAATTTAGTGAACAGAATGTACTTTTTCTGTCTTTTATTTTATTTTAATTTTAATTTGTATTTGTTTTTATATATTTGATATGTGTTCTTTTTTGGTTCTCCATACAGGTTTTGGCATTGCCATTGCCGCATAGGCCATTATTTCCAGGATTCTACATGCCAATATATGTGAAGGTTTGGCTGTTTTTTCTGGTTGTATAAGTTGTGGAATAGTAATGCTGATATAGGTGAAGTCTTGCTGCTTACCTGAGGCTATATATTATGAAACAACACTATCATTGAACACTGCTATTTGTAGTTGTTGACTTTGTGCTACAATTCTATGTGCTACTTTTGGCCCCTTTTTCCTAATATTCTGGCTGGGGGAGGGGGCTCTCTCTTGGTTTTCCTAATAAATGGTTCTGCTGTTAGAGACACTCAGTTGAAAGTTTAGTTCTTTGATTAGTAACAGACGTTTGGAAGTCTGATGATCTTCATAAGCCCTAAGTTGCAAGTCATTCTACGAGACACTGAAATTAAAGGTCATATTGGTTTGGTTTGTCTTATAATGCCTCATGGGTACAGTCTCATACCCCAGCATCTGGTGATTCACACTGCAAGTCTTCGTGACAATCCAGAACTGCAATTGAATCACTTAGTAATCCAGTTTGAAAGTGTAATCTTGGGAGCACTTAGAATTAGTTTATTTAGACAGAATTCACTGCCTCACAAGTGCACACACTCACAGTTTGAACAAACACAAAGATCAAATCGATATCAAAGAAAAAACAGAATGAAAATTGACAGAAATTAAATCAAACCACAGAAGAACACAAAGCTTTTATCTTGGTTCAGATTGCCCCTTAAGACAATCCTACATCCAACCTCTAAAACCTCCCGAGAGCAGCCTTCCTTTGATTATCAGAATGCGATCAGTAGTCCCTCACGATTACAAGCCTTCAAGATTACAAAGGACTATTCTATTACACAGCCTTTCCTCTTTCACTTTCTCGTGAGAATGATACATCGCCTATGCCGAGACCTCTATCCGATTTATAGAAAATAGGGTGTTAACTTCTAGGAACCTTATAACCGGTATAGATATTACCAGTATTAACCCCCAACTTAAATCTAAATATAAGATTGTCACCGCCTATCTATATCCTCTAAATTCCGATGCATTCTTACTGTCAATCATCAGATTACTCGAGACAACACTCTTAACAGAAAGCAATTTGAAATGTGAAAAATTTTGACAATTTATTAATATGAGATTCTCTCATGTGTTATGTGGATGGGTTCTGAAATTTGTTTATTTGGGGTTTCTCCTTACTAGTTATTCCAGTGAAGGAGAACAAGGAAAAAAAAAAGAAGAGCACCACTGCTACCATTTTTCTGGGAGGGTATGGGAATTATTTGGTTATGTATATTGTCTGCTCACATATTTCTTACCTGACAGGATCCTAAATTACTAGCAGCTTTAGTGGAAAGTCGAAAAAGACAAGCCCCTTATGCTGGAGCTTTTCTTCTTAAAGATGAGCCTGGTAATGATCCTACTGTAACGGCAGATACAGACAAAAATATATATGAGCTCAAAGGAAAAGATTTGTTTAACCGCCTCCATGAAGTTGGTACACTAGCTCAGGTATGTCAGTTATTTCAAGTCTGTTGTAGTATTCCTTAAGATTTTTGGCTAAGCTGAATGCAATCACAAAAGATGCCTATCAATGATTAATGCTATTTTATGCTAATGTATTTACCAGATTACAAGCATCCAAGGAGACCAGGTAGTACTTATTGGTCATAGACGACTTAAAATCGCAGAAATGGTGAGTGAAAGTACTGTGGTATCCCAAGTGTTTGTATTATTCAAAGCACTCATTTCTTGTGTCTCAGTATATGCATGATATTCTGTTACCTTCCCCATTATAATTTTGTTCGTCTGCTTGAGATATATTTAACCTTTCACTGAGGCCTAGTTTCATGGGGTTGAGGTATGTTACTTCTGTGCAGGTCAGCGAGGATCCTCTTACTGTGAAAGTTGATCATCTAAAGGCATGCCTTTCCTTTTTATTTTTAGTTTCTGAAAAAATTTCCCCCCCTCATTTGAATGATTAATTTTAATCTAGAACTTGATGCATTCTATGACTTCTAAGTTCATTTTGCTTTGCTTCTTTCTTATTCAGTCATTGTTCATGTTGCAGGATAAGCCATATAATAAAGATGATGATGTTATAAAGGCAACATCATTTGAGGTTATATCAACATTGAGGGATGTTTTGAAGACAAGCTCTCTTTGGAGAGATCATGTCCAAACCTACACTCAGGTGTGGCCCTTCTCCCAAAATTTTAGATTTAATGTTCTTCTTCATGCTTATATTAGCTATCCCGCCTGTATGCCTATCTATCTTTCAATGGCACACATGGCTAGGGGTTGGGTGGGTAATGATTAAGAATGTTTCTTGAATATCTGGTCTTGTTCAAAGCTTTTCTTTTCTACATTCTCATCTCAATATCTCAATCTAGTGAAGGTTTTTGTCCTTCTAGATTTAGGGAGTTCTCAAACTTATTTTTGTGAATTTTCAAACATTTGCTTTCAAATTTCGCAAACTTATTGTAGCCATGCAGCTTTGTAGTTCGTTTGATCCATTCTATTATTTTAATTGGCTACTTGGGCTACAATCTATCTGTATTAGTTGTGGTTGTGCTCTCCTCGGGCCCAAATTACTGCTATTCTGTCTCTGTAGTGATTGTGCTTCCAGTTGAGAAACACACAATGAAGGAACAAATGATGCTTAAGAACTAGTAATGAGATGTTAAGTTTTAAACAAGTGTTGTTAATTGTAAATTAAAAGAATGGGTTATAGATTAAAACCCTGATCAAATTGTTGTAATGTGTTTAATGACCATGGTCATATCCAATTCTAAGCCATGGACCAATTGTTGGATAATGACTTAATATGTATTTCCTCATTCTATAACATTAACAAGTTAATTTTTAGATCAAATCCTTTTATGAGTATGTGTTATCTTTGATGACAGTCTCTTCTTATTATGATGGAATATGCTTACGTAATCCGGTTTATGTATTCAATTCTGTCATGCCTGTCTGTAAGCAATTTATTATTTTTAATCCTCAAAGGTTCTTTATAAAAAGTGATTGTTTGTCTTGATTATAAAAGTTAAGGTTTCCATGATAAATTCTATTACTTCTCTAAATTCACACTAAGAGATGTATGTAGTCTGTTCATAATGGACTAAAATTTAATTGTGATTTGATTCTTTGAATCCTGTAGTGATTTTTTTTTTTTTTGTCTTTCTGCTCCATTATATCTGCAGCATATTGGCGATTTCAATTATTCAAGGTTAGCAGATTTTGGAGCCGCAATATCTGGTGCAAACAAAGTACAATGCCAGGAAGTGGTTGAAGAGCTAGATGTAAGAAGAGTGCCATTTATTAATTTTCGTTGCTCTTGAGCTGGCCTCCTTATGCCGTTTCTTTTAAGAATAAGGTTCTGGCTATTTTGCTTATTAGGAAATATGATATTAATAGTCTGGCTCTTTTTAATTTTCACTATAATGAAACTTACATTTTACTTTTTCAAAGTGCATTGAAAATTTCTGTAGAAAATATTTGAGAGAAAAGAACAATCTGCTTCTTATTCACTCGGCCAAGAGGTATAAATACATGAATATAAGATACCTACTCTTTATAGAAGTTTACTCTATTTACAAGATATTTAAACTATTTAAAATACAAACTAACTATCTCTTTTTTAGGAATGCAGTTGATTTATCTCCTTCTCCTTTTATCTCTTTATCCTTCCTAGAATTTAGGCTTCCTTATCTTCATCAAATCGATAGGTTCTTTATCCTTGAATCTCAGCTTTCTTATCTCTGACAGTTTCTATATTTCCACATTCCTTCTCAAGCTAGGCTGAATATGTTATTGAGACCAAGCTTGTAGCTTAACTTACCAAATAGGCTTCTTGGTAGGGCCTTAGTTAGAATATCAGCTACTTGATTTTTTGTAGGAGTATAGAATAGTTTGAACACTCCTTCTTCTATCTTCTCTTTGATAAAGTGCCTATCGATCTCTACATGTTTTGTCTGATCATGATGGACCGGGTTTTTAGCAATGCTGATGGTTGATTGATTATCACATAATACTTGAATTGGCTCTGTCATATTTACTTGTAATTCTTGGAGTAGTCTTCTTAGCCATATTTCTTCACAAAAACCTTGAGCCATGGCTTTGAACTCAGCCTCTACACTGCTTCTAGAAACAACTGATTGTTTCTTGCTGCACCAAGTGACTAGATTTCCCTATACAAACGAACAATACCCAGAGGTTGATCTTCCATCTAGGATTGATCCAGCCCAATTAGCGTTACTATATATTCTGATCCCTCAGTTTGTTGTTTTTCTAAACATTAATCACTAGCCTGGAGTTAATTTTAAGTACCCGAGGATGCGATAGACAGCTTCTAGGTGCTCTTCTTTGGGATCATTCATGAATTGACTTACAATATTTACAGACAAACCTATATCTGGCCTGGAATGAGATAGGTATATAAGTTTTCCAACCAACCTTTGATATCTCCCTTTGTCAACTGGTGTGCTCTCTTTGCCAACATCTAACTTTGTTGTAGATTCCATAGGAGTATCTGTTGGTTTGCAACCAAGCATCCCTGTTTCATTTAGGAGATCAAGAACATACTTTCTTTGGGAGATTGAAATCTCTTCTTTTGACCTTGCAACTTCCATACCTAAAAAGTATCGTAGACTTCCTAGATCCTTAATTTCAAATTCCCTTGCAAGGACTTCCTTAAGGCTTTTTATTTCAGTAGTGGCATTTCTTGTAATAATGATATCATCCACATAGACAATAAGAATGTAAATTTTACCTTCCTTGGAGTGCTTGATAAATAAAGTGTGATCTGCTTGACATTGATTATATCCATATTTCTTGACTGCCCTTGTAAATCTCTCAAACCAGGCTGTCGGGGACTGTTTAAGTCTATAAAGTGATCTCCTTAGCTTGCATACTTTGTTTCTTGTAAGCTTCGTTTCAAAACCATGTGGAATTTCCATGTAGACTTCCTCTTCTAGATCACCATTTAGAAACGCATTTTTTACATCTAACTGATGTAGAGGCCAATCCAAGTTTGCTGCTAGAGACAGTAAAACCCTAATGGTATTTAGTTTTGCCATAGGGACAAATGTTTCTTGATAGTCAATACCATAGGATTGGGTGAACCCCTTTGCCACTAGTCGAGCCTTGTACTTGTCAATCCTTCCATCCTCCTTGTATTTTACTGTAAAAACCCATTTGCAGCCCACAGGGTTCTTTCCGGGGGGTAAATCAATAATATCCTATGTCTTATTCTTCTCCAATGCCTTGATTTCCTCAAGAACAGCATTCCTCCACTTAGGGTGTTGAAAAGCCTCTTGAACAGTGTGTGGAACCTGTATTTTTTCCATATTTGAAACAAATGCACTGAATTTGGGTGAGAGACTCTTGTATGAAATATAATTTTGTATAGGATGTTGTGTACATGATCTTACTCCCTTTCTCAAAGCAATAGGCCAATGTAAATCCTTATCATCTGGGGAAGTAGTGTCCGAATTCTCACCAGTTGCAGGATCTGAATTCTGGTCAGCCTTTTGATCAAGTCTAAGGCATGTTTGGTCCTTACTTTCCTTCCGGTTAGGTTGTCTCCGAGAATAAACTTGTAATTCCTTGGTAGGAGAGGAATTGGGGGCTGTATGGACTGGTTCTTGAGGCTGCTGGTTACTGGTAGATTGCTGATTTTCAGTAGGTGAGGATAGAATATCCCAAAACTGATATTCCAAGAAGTTATTTTGAGTGTTCGCCCCCTGAATATCAAGTTTGGGATAGTAGGACTAATTTTCAGCAAAGGTTACATCCATAGAAGTGAAGAATTTCTGAAGTTCGGGAGAGTAGCATTTGTAACCTTTTTGATAAGGAGAGTAGCCGAGAAAAATGCATTTTATAGCCCTAGGATCAAGCTTGCTTCGAAGGTGGTTGTGAACATGGACAAATGCACAGCAACCAAAGATTTTTAGTGGGAGTTGGGAAAGGGTCCGAGTGTGAGGAAAGGTAGTTAGGAGAAGTTGACTAGGGGTTTTATGCTTGAGGATGCGTGAGGGCATTCTATTAATAAGGTAGGTGGCTATAAGAATAGCTTCACTCCAAAAATGTTTAGGAACATTGGTAGAGAACAATAGGGATCTTGTCACTTCTAGAAGGTGCCGGTTCTTCGTTCAGCAACCCCATTTTGTTGTGGGGTATCAACACATGAGCTTTGATGTATAATGCCTTGTTGGGAGAGATAATGACCAATAATAGAGTTAAAATATTCCTTGCCATTATTAGTCCTTAGGATCTAAATTTTGGTATTAAATTGTCTTTGCACTATTGAATGAAACATTTGGAATATGGAATCAGCTTTAGATTTATCTTTCATAAGAAATACTCAAGTAAGACGGGTATGATCATCAACAAATGAGATGAACCACCGAGCCCTAGTAATGTTTTTAACACATCACTATGAACCAAGGAAAAAAGGATAAGATGGAGTATATGGTTGTCTAGGATAAGTATTTCGAATATGTTTAGAGAATTGACAAACTTCACATTGCAACATATGTGGATCTTGATTCTTAAATAATGAGGGAAATAACATTCGAAGATACACAAAATTTGGATGTCCAAGTCTATAGTGCCATAACATAATTGCACTATTATTGCTGGAATGAAAATTAGATAAATAATTAGAGGCTCTAGAGGAGTAATACTTGCTGATTGGAGCAAGTTTATTGCTAGAAGTAGTTTCTTGAAGGATGTATAGTCCCGAACATGCCTTAGCACTGCCAATCGTCCTCCCTGAAATCTGATCCTGAAATACACACTGATTTTGTGAGAATTTAACCACACAATTATGATCAGCTGATAGTTTACTGACTGATAATAGGTTGCAATCTAAATTTGGCACCAAAAGTACTGAGTTTAAGGTTAGATCTGTAGAAATAGCCACTGAACCCACTCCAGCAACCTGTTATAGTGATCCATCAGCGATTTTTACCACCCAATCTTGTTGGCATGGTTGAAATCCAGTCAGGAGATTGTTATTTCCAGTCATATGATTTGAAACCCCTGAATCAACAACCCAAACAGCAGAAAAATTACCTTTAGTAGTCAAGGCATGAAGAGAGTTACCTTTATGAGCTATAGAACTGGATGCTAAAGTAGGAGACTGAGTGATCTGGGCTTTGTCAAACATATTTTTAAGCCATTCCATTTGTTCTTTGCTGAAAACATTGGGTGATGAAGTTGCAGTTGTCTCGTCGGTTGAGGCTAGAGATCCTTTACTTTTCCTTTCATGTGCTGGCTTCCAATCAGGTGGCTTTCTATGGATTTCCCAGCAGGTTTCTTTGGTGTGTCCTGTTTTGTGACAGTGATCACACCAAGGATGCCCCCCTTTTTTGTTTAGATGAGGTTTGATGACTCCCCCGAGTGATTAAGGCTGATTGCTCCAAGGCTGGATTTGTAGGTTTCAACATGACCTTCATCCGGCTCTCCTCTCTTCGTACTTCCGCAAACGCCTCTCTAAGACTAGGCAAGGGCTTTGTACTAAGAATTATTCCTCTCACTCCATCTAGATTTTTATTCAAACCTATAAGAAACTTGTATAGCCTTTTCTCTTCCACAATCTTCTTGTATCTTGCTGAATCATCTGTACACTTCCATTGGATAGTATCACACTTATCCAATTGAAGCCAAAACTTGTTTAAGGAGTTAAAGTACTGTGTAACATGAGAATCTCCTTGTTTTAGATCATCAATCATGCTTTCTATCTCAAATAATTCTGAAGTATTCTTAATATGAGAGTATGCTTCCTTAGCAGCCTCCCAAATTTCTTGTGCAGAGTTATAAAGGGGGAAATTCTCACCTATTTCAGTTGTCATAGAGTTGATGAGCCAAGACATCACCATATTGTTTTCAGACTTCCAAGTCTTGAACCCTGGTTCTGTTTCTCCTGGTTTGATTGTGCTTCTAGTCAAGTAGTCATCCCTACCCTTGCCGCATATGAACATCAACACTGATTGTGACCATTGGAGATAGTTCTGTCCATTAAGTTTGTGTCATGTAATGGCGAACATGTTGCTGTTGTCCATGGTTACAGCATTGCTGTTCGGTAGGAGTACAATCTCGGATGATTGGCTGCTGCTTCTGCTGGCCATTTTGAGTACCAGCGGTCTTGCGATTCCAGGTAGAGAGTGGTTGGGGAACAGCTGATCGGCTGCTACTTCTCTAGGGTTTGATAATCAGGAGGAAAATAAACCTGCTCTGATACCATGTAGAAAATATTTGAGAGAAAAGAATAATCTGCTTCTTATTCACTCGGCCAAGAGGTATAAATACATGAATATAAGATACCTACTCTCTATAGAAGTCTACTCTATTTACAAGATATTTAAACTATTTAAAATACAAACTAACTATCTCTTTTTTAGGAATGCAGTTGATTTATCTCCTTCTCCTTTTATCTCTTTATCCTTCCTAGAATTTAGGCTTCCTTATCTTCATCAAATCGATAGGTTCTTTATCCTTGAATCTCGGCTTTCTTATCTTTGACAGCTTCTATATTTCCACAATTTCCACCACCTGTTATATATGATATTAATAGGAAACTTACTTTTGGTACATTTGAAGAAATAATCCTCAAGTATTTGTAGTTGGATTTGGATTATCTGATGGGGTGAATTTATTGGATTGTACATTATTTTGCTTTTGTGAACGGAAGTTTCTCTTTATGTTCTTTTTTGTTTTTTGGGGTACCGAAGGGGGTTCCAGGTTTTGCCTGACTAGTCCCCTTATGGATCCATGCACCCCAACCTGTGCACAACATGGACTGGGAAAGTCTCCACCCAAAGGGTGGTGGTCATGGCCCCAAGAATTAGCATACGTGCTGGCACTTACATGATTCAAACATGGATCAACTCCCGTTCTTTCCAATTCCATGCCAGCCAAGCCAACATTTGGGGTTTCTCTTTATGTTCTTTATATGCTTCATTTACACCATATTTCCTTCCATTTCTTTTTCTTAGTAATAAAATATATACATACATATGAATACCAGCATCTGTATGTATTGTATAGAGAAGTTTGTTGCCATTATGGTACTCAGCAGTGTGGTTTTGTTTTTCTCACATTCATGATCTGGGGACTAGCTTATGGAAGTTTTTTGTTTGTATTCTTTTTAGTGAAAAAAAAAAAAAAGTATAAGTGGATGCCACCCACTTACAACATGAGATACCTGTGGCTGTGGAGAGGTTCTCTGCAAGTCACTTTCAGTGCCACTCAGTTATGTCCTGTTCCTTTGAATTAATAATTTTGCTGCAAAAGCAAATGGTATATCTAGCAGTCATTAGGTTTCAACAAATCAGCAACATGGTTAGGCACTAGTAAAGGATAGGTGGTGTACTTCTAAATTATTACACGAGTACAATGGTACATCTCTTTTTTTGTTTTCATTCACCTGCATGCGAAGATATTCAACAAATATTTCTGAACAGGAACTTGTTTCCAATCTGTGGTAAGATGTTTGAAGAATGTTTTCCCAATCCTATTGTTCACTTATTATGTACTTGTAATATTTTCTGTATCAGGTCTATAAAAGATTAAAACTTACTCTGGAATTAGTGAAGAAGGAAATGGAGATCAGTAAGATTCAGGTACATCCAGTAGTGTTTTCATGCTGATGCACTTCATGGTTCTTTAGTGCTCATTGGTCAGTAATCTTTTTGGATATTGTTAGGAATCAATTGCAAAAGCAATTGAAGAGAAAATAAGTGGAGAACAACGCCGTTATTTATTGAACGAACAGATGAAAGCTATCAAGAAGGTAACTGAAAGCCTTAGAATCATAATCTTTTGGTTACAGTTTCTGTTTATTTGTTTATATATGTGAACTGTGTTCCTGTACTTCCAATAAGAAAAATACTGAACACTGTGACTTCGAGTTGTTGAGATGCTTGAAAGTTTGTTTAGTGGAAAAAAATGATGTACCTTGATGCAGGAATTGGGATTGGAGACCGATGACAAAACAGCACTGTCTGGTTAGTTATTTCTCCAATTCATTTATGTTAGAACTTGCCACTGTTGGACATTTCTCGTCTCTTCGCATTTTCTCTTGGTACTTATACTAGAGGTGTCTGACAGCTCCTGTACTCAGTATTTGATTTTCCTAGCAATATCTTGTAGGCATTTGAATTGAAGGCTGTGTTGTTATTCAAATCCAATGACTGTTAAATACTCCTATCCTTTAATATTTGTACTGGTGACTGCTTTTTGTAGAACATGTAAAATGGATTTTGTATCTAGCCATATTAGTGCCTCAGTGTTTATACAAGTCAATCTTGTGGCATTGTAACTTGGAGTACTTTGAGCATAGTTTTTAGGTGGACACTTATTACATCAGAAAATGACCTAGAAATGGTTGTGTTACACTTTCTATGGGATTGTCAACACTTTTTTAGCCTGGATCCCATGGATTCAAAGGAGTTCGTTGAGTAAATTATAAATAAAAAATAAGATTCCTCTCTCTCAGTTTAAACTTTTAGGTGTGATGAGAGTAAAAATAATAATATAAAAGATAAAGTTAGCTCTCTATCTAATAGTTTAAACTTTTAGATAAGATGGTGGTTAACAATTCAATAAGGTGAACTAATGGTTGAGTAGAATATAGTAAAGGAGTAGGTATAGGTGTTCAAATCTCACCTCAACTCGATCATAGAGTAGTTGCACATGCTTGGCCAAATGTGAGGATAGACATTAACATAAATGATAAAAGAGGGAAGCAGCAGTGCCTATGAAGGGATTGATAAATTCCTTCTTCATGTCTTCACTTATAATTGATATACAGGTTATTTTAAAAGGGCTTTGGGAGGGAGGGAAAGGGATGTTTTCCTGGCATATGATAGGTTTTTTGGACCAAAATATTAGGTGGTGTTCTTTTCATGTTTTAGTTTTGAGTTTTGAATTCATTTTTAGTTTTGTGTTTTGAGTGTATGTTTTGAGATTTTTGAAAACACGTTTTTCTTGTCATTCTGAAAAACTGTTTCTTAAAATAGAAAACTAAAAAATGTGTTTACCTTGGAATTTTGAAAAAACTTATTTTATAAAATTTTGTTCAATGAATTTAATTATTAAATAATAAAATCAACTTTTTGTAATGAAATTCTACTATTAAAATAAAACAATAATTTTGATTAATAAATTACTTTCATACATCTTAACAATAATTTATATTAAATTATACACTTAATTATAATATATATTTTAATTATATGTTATCTTATATTTTTAATTTATATTAATTTATATGTTATCCTATATTTTTAATTATAATATATATTACATTTTTCTACTTTTTTTCTCTTTTTTTTTTTTTTCCTTTTCTTCTTTTTTCTTTTCTTTTTTTTTTTTCTCTTTTCTTCTTCTCCGGCGCCCTGCATCTTCTCTGGTGCCGGCTACCACCGTCGGTCGGAGATTCACACGATCAAAGCCTACCATTAGAAACTCCAAGCCAAGGGGGTTAACATACACAAAAATATGCCAGATTTAACGGTTGGATTTTTGTAGATCTAATTTTTAATTTTCAGCCACAAGTGAATAACGCATTGCCAGTTGCCATCGGCCACCGTGGCCTATGATTTTCGGTGATCAGAGGCAACGACCCAACACCAAAAGGCCCATCGACCAACAAACCCAAAAACCAGCAAGATCCAATAGCCAAATCTTCTTAGATCTAAGCTTAAATGTTCGACCAAACTCAACACCCGCCTATATATGCATTGCCAGTCGCCACCGGTCACTCTGGCCAGTGGTTTCCGACGATCAGAGGTAACCACCTGACACTCAAAGGGCTCATCGACCAGCATACCCAAAAACTAGTAAGAAAAGGAAGAGAAGAGAGG
Organism: Diospyros lotus; assembly: GCF_014633365.1. Taxonomy (NCBI): domain Eukaryota; kingdom Viridiplantae; phylum Streptophyta; class Magnoliopsida; order Ericales; family Ebenaceae; genus Diospyros; species Diospyros lotus. The sequence goes on along the minus strand of NC_068342.1, from coordinate 42,416,334 downwards.
AGAGAAGAAACAAGAGGGGAGACAAAACCACTAAGAGAACGACGGGGGGCAGTCGATAGCGGTGATGGTAGTGGCGGTCAACAGCTGAAGGAAGAGAAGAGAGGATAAATGAGAGAAGAGAGGAGAGAGACGAGATATGCTGGGTGTGAGAAATTTTTTTTTTTTTTGGGGGGGGGGGGGGGTGTTTTGCGCGTTGTGGGTGTTTTCAGCATGTTTTGGCTGAAAACATCCAAAACAACAATTGTTTTGAGTTTCCTTCACAATTTTTTTTCTTATTTTTTAAAATGCGTTTTTGAAAATAGCAAAATAAACGTGTTTTCAGTGTTTTGAAAAACTGAAAATTCAAAACGAGTTGAAAATAGCAAAAAGAACGTAGCCTTAGGGTTTTGTTCCATATGTTGGGGAAGAGGTTTTAGCTAACCTCACATTGTAACACCCCGTTTTTCCGAGCATTAAATAACTTGGGAATTTCGAGAATATTTATTTTTTTTCAATATAAATTATTTTCCGACAATCCCGTTTTACCTTCTCAGCATACCAAAATAAAAATTAATAAGCTAAGACAGGTAATCGTCACATATGCGGAAGTTTAAAATCGAAACCTGATATGGTACATAACTGAATTCACTTAATCATAACATAAGAATCTGTATCATCATATTATCAAATACTTAAATACATGGAGACTTAACATCAAGAGATAACAACTAAGTACCTCAAATGATACCTCAAAAATACATTAAACCATAACAATTATACTTGATCATCAATATAATAATATATCCTGAATCCTCATGAGGAAGCAAATACCGGGACAACTCGCCAAACTCATCGGCCATGTCATCACGTGCCGTTTCGTCTCAATAATCTTATTGCCATATCTTCAAGTTATAACTAGAACGTTTGAATGTTCTAGAGACATAACCCGATTAGAAGATGAATCTTCTAGTGAGAGTTTAGAAACATGATACATGAATACATGATGCAATAACATAAACAATCATATGCCCTAATGTAACTTTCCTGGCCCACCAGCCCAGCACAGAACCCTAGGCAGAATCCCGACCTGTTTTCAGGATAATCCTAACGTTGTTCCATCATTTGCCCTTGGGAATTACGGTTATACTATCGGGGCGACATCCCAATCCCATGCACGAGTATCAATATGTCAATAATATCGTGCCATACAAAAATCACGACTTTCCATGCAATATGACAAAATGATCATAACTTCAATAAATATCATGCATAATGAAACAATCATGTCATATATAGGTTCTCGGGATAAAACCACTCACCTTAGCACGAAGTTCAAAATACCTCGAAAAACGTGAATCACCTCAGTTTGCGTGCCAACCTAAAAAGTAACGCAATCATCAAGATCCTTGTCCAAATCACTTCCTAGCCAATCATTTCCAAGGAAAAATCAATAATCTAATTTTTTCACATTTTTTCTTATTTTTCTTCTATTTTTCATAGTCATAACTTCTTCCAAAATTCAAAATAAATACTTAATCAAGTAATTTCTTGAATTTGTCTTCATGAAAATTCCTAAAATAATATTTCTAACCTCCATAAATTTTCTGGTAATTTTTTGAAACATTTTCCTATCTTTTTCTAATTAACTTTCCTTTCAAAAATTTAAAATAATTATTTTCTCATGCAATTTTCCAACTAAAAATTCATAAAAACAAACTATTCCTTTTTTCTGTATTTCTGGACATTTTTCCAAAATTTTATCCATCTTATTTCTATTTTTACTCTATTTTCCTTTATTTTCAGCATTTAAAAATAATAAAAAATACCTCCGGTCATCTTCTCCGGCGCCGGCACTCTGAAAAATTAAACTGACTATACCAGAAGATGGCCTACCTTGAGTCGAATTTGAGCTTGAAACAACACCCGGAAGACCTTCCAAGCAAAAATCAGTTCGGCTCCGGCAAGATTCAATTTTTCCGGCAACGCTCCGATCACCCCTCATATGAACTCCAAAATTCCTCAAAATTTTCAGAAACAATCCTCACTTCATGGGCAACAAAAGCCCTATGGTTTGGTGCCTCAATTTGTTCATTAACGAGGTCGATTTGAATCTCAAATCTTGCAAAACTCTTGGCCACCATATCCTCTATTTATAGCCAAATTCGAATCCCAAAACGACAGATCTCGAGCAACCCAACGCTTCTGATGTCTTCTCTTGCCCTTAATGAGCCCAAAACCCATTGAAAGTTGCCTCAAAAATCAATTTACAATGGATAAAAATCTAGTTTCTTTCGGTCGAAAGTTGGCCGTTTTCGACCAAGCCAAGGCCGATTGATGGCCTAGATTCGACCCAAGAGCATCCTAGACTACTTTCCTCGGGTATTTGGCCACCGAATTCGGTGATGGGAGGTGGTGGAGGAAGCTTTGTCAGCCATGGCAAAATTGCTCTTTGTGCAATTTTGCAAAATTGCACTTTGACCCCAACTTCTTCTCATTTTGAACTTTTGGTCCTTTTTTTGAAGCCCCTGAGCTTCCCAATAGTGCTATTGCGACCTACAAGTTCTATACTTTTCATTGCATCCCCGAAGATTCCGAAAAAATGTCATTTCGACCTCCCTCCGGTAAAATTAAGAAATTGGACTTAGGCCCGAATCTTCATTTTGGTCGTGAACCCTTTCGTTTTTTCCTGAAACTACTGAAGGGTTGTTCTACATAACGAATATGAGCCCTCTCAAGGTTCCGTTGAGTTCCCAGAAGTCTCATACGATAATTCGATTTTGCAGCCTAAATCGCAGTTGCATTTTAGCTGTATCGAAAATCGTTCCTGATTCGACTTCCCTCGATGCTAAAAATCATTTCTCGAGATGCTCTTTAATGCCACATCATTTTTCTTTGGCATCTCGGTTTCAGGGTACTTTCTGCAATTGATTCGGTCAATTTTTCGGGCTATTTAGATACCAATCTTCCCCGAAATTTCATTTTCTTAATAAAATGCTTATTCTCCAATAATCCCAATTTATTGGGTATTACACACATAGTTGGAATAAAGGCTTAGTATGTTTTTGTATATTGGGGAAGAGATTTAAGAAACTATTCTTGCTTTTCTTTATGCCAGGTCTTTGCTTTTCTTTATGAAACTTGTAAATGAGCTTGAGCATTTGCTGGACTTGGTTGGATTTGAGCCAGGTGCAAAGGTAGCCTGAGGCTGGCAAGCTGAACTTGGAAACCTTAACTTTGAATTGACTTGTTCAAAACCCCTGGTTTGATGTTTGCATTTTAGTAATGATCTAATTGTATGTGATGGTGGACATGATTCTTGTTTTGTACCTTGGTGCAGCAAAATTTAGGGAGCGAATTGAGCCAAAAAGGGAGAGATGTCCACCTCATGTAATGCAAGTGATAGAGGAAGAACTGACAAAACTTCAATTGCTAGAGGCCAGTTCAAGCGAATTTAATGTAACACGTAATTATCTTGATTGGCTGACTGCGTTACCTTGGGGTGATTACAGGTTTGCACTCATCTGTTAAGATATAATGATCCTTATCATGCGTAGTGGCTAAGCTTGATGAGATTACTGCACATTCTGCTTGCTTCATTAATTGGCGTACCTGTTTTTATGCCTGAGGATTTTAATTTTGTTTTTGTCTTTATTTTTAGTTTTTTTCATTGCAGAACAATTCTTGCCACTTAGGGGAACACCTTAGCATAGCCTGCAGCACACCCCCCCAACCCCCCAAAACAAAAACAAAAAAAAGTGGTCCCAATAGAGAGTTGAGTTGAAGTCCTTTCAAATTGCATATGAGAAAAATACTATGCACGGCATTTCCTATATTTTAGCTTTTAAGATATTGTGTTATTTCTGTCACTTCACAGAATTGCCTGAGCAGCAGTGTGATTTTGGCTAAAAAATCTGTGAAGATTTTGGGACTAGTAATGCGTTTGAAATAAGGCTTCAGTTTTGGAGGCACTCGTGTTTCTTGTTATTGGTGTTATGGCACATTCCAGCACATTCCAACCGCTTCTTTTCAAAAGCGAACACAAAAAGACTTAATCCATTGATACTAATATGTAACAATGGATCTTTGTTTTATTACTTTCCATTTTTATTTTCTGAAATTCATTTCACTTATTGTTTCCATTATCCTCATTTGACTTGAGTGTTCAAGAAGTTAACATTTCTCAAATCCAAATTAAATTTTTACCGGTCTTAAATTGTGATAGAAAATTTTGATTAAAATTGTGGGAAACAGGCCCAAGGTTTCTGAATCTCAAATTAAACTAAAGCCTGTTCCATTTCTTTAGGTCATCCTACAACATCTTCAATTTTAGGTAAACTATAGCTATGACTTCTTGAAGCTAGATAGCCATTCCACCACTCCTGTGCTCTGCTGGGAAAAACCTCAACTTTCAATTGCACATTCACAAAGATAAATATTTGTGCTTCCTCTACTCACCCTTTAGTATCCAATGAAATGGGAAATATGATCCACACTGATTGAGGCAAGGGCTGTCTGATGAAATAATATACCTTTTTTGGTATTCTCGATTTGCTTGCCCTTGTCTTGAGGATACTTGTGGCAGGCATGTATGATTAAGACTTATTGTTAAAAGAGTTATAAAATTGAAAGGTACAAGCCAGAGGAGAGTTCCTCAGGATTGTTGATTTGGGTGGATGAGATTTTGACTTGGGCTTGTTCAGCTGGTGGAGTGGCAGATGTTTTAGCTACCTGAAGCATGAACATATAATGGGTTAAGGTCCAGGGCCAAGCTAGAAGGGAGGTTAGATTCATGGTGATTGAGATTTTGGGGTGAGAAGGTTTTGTGGCATTTTGGTTCTGTGCAATTATTAAGTGCAATGACTAAGTAATGGACCTCCCTTCATTTCTCTCATGTTTTCGCTGATTGAATAATTCACTTGTGGTTGAGTTTGGTAATAAATGAATGCACTAGGGAGCCTTCCTAACCCTCGCAAAGCTGGAAACTTTGTGCATTGGGTGCACCCTTATTTACATTGAAGATTCTCAGATGAGTTCTTGTGCCATTGATCATGTCATTCACCACCCTGATTCTGTCACATTTGTTTCTACTATTATTTATGACAATTCTTGTAGACACTGTTTGTGTTTTAGATGCTTGGTCCATAGTAATTTGAATAAAACTTCATTATCCTAAATCCAATCTTGCAGTCATAAGCTCAAATTTCCATTTCTTGGGTTGTTTTCACCTAAACTTTTGGTGGCTGACGGTGACAGTACATTTCAAAGTGGACTTCTAAAACCCTCAAACATGTTTTTTGACATTTCCAAATTGAGTGCAGTGATGAGAATTTTGATGTCATTCGGGCACAAAAAATTCTTGATGAAGACCATTATGGGTTGGCAGATGTGAAGGAAAGGATATTGGAATTCATAGCAGTGGGAAAACTTCGAGGAATCTCACAAGGTTTAATAACACTCCATTTGATTCTTCTTCTTCTTTTATCATTCCTGATTTTCCAATTCATTTCAGGATTATACATCTCATGTATCATATTATAAATTTTTTAGTGTTGATGCAAGTCTAGTATAGTTCCAGTTACAATTCACATATGAAATTGTTTATAAATTGGAAGTACCATTGTTCTATGGAAAAATTGGGATTTTTCTTTATTATTTATTTTATTATTATTATATATATTTTTTTTTGGGGGGGGGGCACACTTTGGAAAGGGCTTTCTGATCATATGAAACAAGTTCATTTTTGCAGTTGAGCCTTATGAGTGAGCTGTTGTTTAATTTCTTTTTTGTGTTTATTGTTTTTCTCCATTCTTTCTGGCAAAGAACATCATTATTTTGCTCTCAACTCTTCCCTCTTGGGAATTTCCTCAAGAAACCTCGAAAGTGCTCCATTTTTAGATGAGGAAAATTGAACTTGGTAATATGCTGTTTCTAAAAAGAATAATCTGCAATCAAAAGGAAATAATTCTTTGAAAGAATTCGATTTTAAGATTGACAATAACAAGCTAGCTAACATTCAATTAATCTCTCAGCCTCCTTTGTCATACTTAATTTGTTATCATTATCATCTTATTGCTCCCCATTGTTCTTCTTTTTCACTTTGGTAGATATGCAACTTCACACTTCGAGGAACTCCATTTTGCTTTGTTTCGATGGCCAAAACACTTATGTTTCCTTAGAGAATGACACGAGCCGTTACTGGAAAATTGAAATTCCAATATTTGCAACTTTAACATTCTGAAACACATCAAAGCTCATCAAAACATTGCGAAACACTGCAAAATAATGATTTGTTTCCACAAGATGAGGATAGGTATAAATATCCTCTTTGGGAGTATATCATTGAAATTATATCTTAATTCTTGTTTCTTTTCCTGACTCTGTAGTCCTTCGACCCTTTCATAAGAAGAATATGGAATATTTGAGTTGACCTGAATGGACGTGCACATACAATTATTGTTGTGTTTATCGCTATTATTATTATTATTTATTTATTTATTTTTTTTTTGGGGGGGGGGGGGGGGGGGGTTGTTAACATATCTCCTCTGTGTTCTCCCTTTAGCTTTTTGTAGTTTTGTTTTCTTTACTCCCTCTCTCCCCACCCCCCCTGCATGGAGCAGAGAGGGGTTGGGTTGGGTGAAGGCCAGAGTGATCCTTGTTGCAGCTTGCTATTGTAGTATCCACATAGTTATCTTGTAATGTAGGTCACATATGTGAAATTTAAAAGATGTTTACTTGTATTTTCTTAAACTTGAGAGAGGTTCTAAAGACCCTTATCTTGGCACTCTCTGCCAGCAATTCCTGCATGCTAACATAAATGCATCTATACACAAGACATGATCCTCCATGCTGCTCACTCCAGCCCACAACACATTCTCACACGCACTTTCAACAAAAAACTATTTACTTAGCCAAAAAAAAACTTAGCATAAATAAATAAGGGGGAAAAAAAATGCTCCCTTTTCTGCTTGCTTCCTTTTTGCAATTTAAAAGAAATCGGGTACAAGGTTACTGATTCTTTTCCCTAGTCAATCTCAGGAAAGATTATTTGTCTCTCTGGCCCTCCTGGAGTGGGCAAAACTAGCATTGGTCGTTCAATTGCACGTGCATTGAACCGTAAGTTCTACCGATTTTCTGTTGGAGGATTGTCTGATGTTGCTGAAATAAAGGTAGACCATTAACTTTAGAACTGCAATACAAATTAATAAATGACTGTACATTAGCATTGTGCAAAATCATTCTATACTGTTGACTTCCAAAACCACATGCAGGGGCATCGCCGAACCTATATTGGTGCAATGCCAGGAAAGATGGTGCAGTGCTTGAAAAATGTTGGCACAGCGAATCCTCTTGTCCTAATTGATGAGATTGATAAGGTATTTTACGGCTGGCTTGATTAACTCTACAACTGATTGACTCTTTTCTGTACTCTTCAGAATGGTTGTCTTTGTTGTACACAAATGTCTGACAAGTTGAAGCTTATGAATGTTTATGATGATGATTTGAAGTATAATCTTATTTTCATGGCAGTTGGGGAGGGGACATACAGGGGACCCAGCAAGTGCAATGTTGGAGCTCCTTGATCCAGAGCAAAATGCTAACTTTTTAGATCACTATCTTGATGTTCCAATTGACTTATCAAAGGTTAGTCATTGTATAGTGGTATCAATCCACAGATTCTGCTTATGACCAGAAGTTCCAGATTTTCTTACTGGGCAGCCTGCACGTTTACCAATTTGCTGCTTTGAATTCTGCTTGTTCAATTTTATAATGAACCTTGGTGGATTCTTATCTGAATCTGACAAGTCTCATCAATTTGATCGTCTGTTTCTTAGTTAGGATTCTGCTAAGTTGCATAAATTTAATGTATCAGTTACCAAGAAATGAGTGTTGTAGGATTACTGTTGACTGGAATTATATGAATTTATGTTTTCAAAGAAAATGATTAACCGTGATCTTTGTCTGTACAACATTTTAGTTATTCATGGAAAAGAAAACAAATAAAAGAAGGAATTTTTCTTCTTCTGGATTTGCTTCTTTTCCAGATAAGTAATAGATAGATAAGACCACACAGTACTTATGTATTGCTATATTTGTTCTGATCCATCAAAAAAACTTGTTAGAGATCGCATATAAATGTCTGACAGAAATGGTAACTTAGTTTCACCCCTATTATATTAACTGCCCACATACTCATAATGACTGTATATTTTAAATTTTAAAGAGTTTGTACTTCAATTGTGTGAAGTACACTGTTGATATACAAATTTACTTTTCTTCATATGCATGATAAGGTCTTGAATAGGGTTAGTGATTTTGAAATTTCTTCTCCATTTTCTCTTTTTCTTTTTCAACTTTACTGGTGCATCATGAGTTGTATTAAGCAATATAAATAGGGTGATCATGAAACCATGCCTTTACTTCTCTTTGCAGGTTCTTTTTGTTTGTACTGCAAATGTCGTGGAAATGATTCCTAATCCTCTCTTGGACAGAATGGAGGTTATTGCTATTGCTGGTTATATCACTGATGAGAAAATGCACATTGCTAGAGATTATTTGGAGAAATCTACTCGAGAAGCTTGTGGCATAAAGCCAGATCAGGTGCTCACTACTACCTTTTTCTATCTTCACTCTTTAAAATTGATGTTTGTATCTCTCTCTCTCTCATTTTGGAAGGTAACATAATTGAACACTTGTATAACTTTCTAACAGGGAGATCAAGATTGTGTAACTATTCATGTTTTGGAATATTTCCTGTATATTCTTGGAGTATCAATACATTATAAGAAAAATATATTCCTGATAAATTATTCAGTAATTTTTTTTTTAATTCTGCACCATGGTATATATTACTGGCTGTCAAAGAAAATCCTGACTTAGCTAAAGTTCTGTGGGATTTTTTTTTCTTCGAATTGTTAAAGTGGTTTTACTAATTTTGGGTTATTTTGTTTTCAAGCCATGTTTACATCTGCATAGGTAGTCACATACATTTGACATGACCACTTACATAGACATACGCTAGTTAGGGGTGGAGGAGGAACACTTTGGTATCTATTTACAAGAATATAGAAGCCAAGATGTTGGAAAGCCAATTAGGTTTCATGCCTAGTAGGTCAATAATGGAAGCTATATATTTGTTGAGGTGCCCAATGGAAAGATATAGAGATAAACAAAACGATTCATGTATGGTGCTTTTTAGATCTAGAAAAAGCTTATGACAAGGTTCCTAGATATGTCTTATGGAGGGTTTTAGAGAAAAAAAAAGTAGTTTGAATTGCTTATATATAGGTTATTAAAGACACGTTTGATCAAGCAGACAAATGCTTTAGAATATGTAGAGGAGATACTGAGGCTTTTCAAGTTATAATGGGATTACATCAAGCATCTACATAAGCCCTTATTTGTCCTAGTAATGAATGAATTCACTAAACATATCCAAGCAGAGGTGTTGTACTGTATGCCATTTGCAGATGACATTGTGTTGGTGGATGAGAGAAAACAAGGCATGAATATTGAGCTTGAGATATGGAGGAACACTTTAGAATTTAAAGGTTAAGCAGAGTGAAAACTGAGTATATGGAATTTAAGTTTAATAAAAATATTAGTGTGGACGATGCTATATTGAAACCAGAAGATCAAGTCATGCTAAGAAAAGATCAGCAGGTATCTTGGGTTATATCGGAAAAGATTGAGAGATTAACAAGGATTTTTCCTCTAGAATTAAGGCATGATGGTTACATGGAAAATTGCATCTAGTGTTTTATCTAATAGTAAGATTTCATTAAAGATAAAAGGAAAATTTTATAAGACAACTATAATCTAGATTTGTTGTATGTATGGCACATAGTGTTTTATCCTGATTTGAGAAAAATTGAACCATGAATATTTTCTTATCTTTGACCAAAACCGACTTGTCTCCTCTTTAATTTCAACCAACTTATTGAACTGAATTTTGACTAAAACCAAAATCATATTTAAGGGCCTTCCTTTCAAGAATTCTTAGTATGAGTACCTTCAAAAGCATTTGAATATTTTGAGGTTTCAGCTGAATTTGTTTTGTCCAATTATTGTTCAAATGAAATTGGGATTTTCATTTTTATACCTGGTGGAGGAGTTCTAAAATCTTGGTGTAGTAGACATCCGTTCTTTGTCATCATTGCTTTGCTTGTATTGTTCTTCAAAAGAATTCAGCAAGTTGCATAGCTATTCTCTGGTGTATGCATGTCCATGTGATATTGCTCATTGGGCTGTATTCACATGTGGTTAGTTCTATCCAGTGTGGATACAATGATCATTGCTACCACCAAGGTAGCCATATAGCTGGTAGTCTTGCCACTTTAACTTCATCTCATGGTCCAGACATTTTGTGTACTAATACTGTTACAATTTGCGTGATCAACGGATGATACTGCATGTGTCTTTGTTGTAAATTTCTTTCATTATTAGTAATTCTATGGATACTGCAAAAATTGCCAAGCTTGCAGTTTTTCTGGAACTTTAGTTGAACAAGTTTAACTAGTTGAGACAAATGTTTGTCTTTGCTTGAGTATACTGGCCTGCTAGAAAACAAGTTGAATTTTAGCACAATACGGTGATTTTTAATCTTTCCCAAGTTGAATTTTAGCAAATATGGTAGTATGGTTTTCAGTGACTTGCCATTGATTTTTCTGTCAATTACATCTTGATACTTCGATAATCTTAAATTCAGACATGTTTGGAGCTTCCTTGGTTCTAATATTTCCATATTTCTAATAATTTTGACCGTTGACCCTTGAGAACTAACTTGTTTCAGGTTGAGGTAACTGATGCGGCTCTCCTTGCTTTAATTGAAAATTACTGCCGGGAAGCTGGTGTCCGGAATCTTCAGAAGCAGATTGAGAAGATTTACCGCAAGGTTTTCTGCAATGTTTATTTTAATTTCTCACAAGTTTTGAGTTATCTGGAGCAGCCACATAGAGGACTGTTATCAGCATTTGTTGATGCTTCTTTGGGTTATACTTTCCCTAATTGGTTAGATATACATGAATTATGGTGTTCACAAAGGGGTTGTTTGACTTACCTCCCTATTGCTTAGGTGAAAGGGCACCTAGGCCCCAAAGCTTACAGGACCAAGGCAGGGACCTCCCCTTCCATTAGTTGAGCAATTGTTTTTGTGATATCAGCAGGAACTACTGGAGAACAACGGTCGTGTAGATTCCTGCCTATTATAATACTAAAACTTTTGGGTAGGGAGGGAGATGAAAATGACCCTGAGTAATGAGTTATTTTAGCTTTTGCGTAATGCCAATAATATTTGTCATTTCCAGATTGCCCTGCAACTTGTACGGGAAAGAGAACAAAATGAACCTCCAGTTGGAGGTCCAGATGTGGGACCTAATGAAGTAAAAGCAGACTCTGTCAGTGAATCTGGTGAAACAATGGTTGTAGCACAGGCTGAGGTCTTGACTGAACCAGTAGACAGTAGCAGTATTGAAATGGTGTCTGAGGCCTCAATTGGAACAGCGAGTGTGCAGAAGGATCTCTCAGCCAATGAAAAGCAAGGCTCGGCGGATCAACTTACTGGTCCAGAGGTATTAATGAATTTTATATTACCTTTCAGAAAGGCCAAAAAAAAAGAAAAAGAAAAGCTATAAGATGCCAGTGAAGGAAGAAATAGTCTTAACATGGATTTGGCATTTCTACTAATATAAGTTATTTGTCTTCTATTTTTGAAAATTCATCCTTTTTTCTTTTCCCTTTTACTGATTTTGATATGCTTAATTTAAATCATGAATTCCTTGTAGAATGTAGAAAGAATTTTACAGTTGGTGTTCTTGCTCTGTTTAGAAATAAGACTTGGTTATCATTTTTGGACTTTACCTTAAAAATTTAGGCTGCGTTCTCTTTGCTTTTTAATTTTCAATTTTGAGTTTTGAATTTATTTTCAGTTTTTTGTTTTGATAGTCTATTTTTAAAAAATTGAAAACGTATTCTCTTTGTCATTTTGAAAAACTATTTCTCAAAACAGAAAATTAGAAAATACGTTCTCTTTGAAATTTTGAAAATATTTTTTTAATGATATTTTATTCAATAAATTTGATTATTCAGTAAATTATAAATATTTAATGTTAATATATTATTAAAAAATATATAAATTTTAATATTAATGAATTTTGTAATATTTTTTTCCATTACAATAATAAAATATAAATAAATGTGTTTTGAGTTTAGAGTTTGTTTTGGAGTAAAACACTCAAAATAACTTTTTGTTGTTTTGAGTTTTCTTTACAATTTTTTTTTTTTGTTTTCAAAAATGCATTTTCATTATTTTAGAAAATTAAAAACTAAAAATAACTTGAAAACAGTAAAAAGAACGCAACCTTAATTTTTGAAAATACTGAAGCAGTTGGTTTCTGTCTAGAAATCCTTTGATTTAAGCATGTGATACCTATTTTGTTGACAATTTTCATCTTGAAGGCCAACAAGGAAACTGACCAAAAAAGTGAAGTGAGTAAGACAGATGAGAAAGTTTTGGTTGACACATCAAATTTGTCTGATTTTGTTGGCAAACCTGTTTTCCATGCTGAACGCATATATGATCAAACACCAGTTGGTGTTGTAATGGGTCTTGCTTGGACTGCAATGGGTGGTTCCACCCTCTACATAGAGACCACTCAGGTTGAGCAAGGTGAAGGGAAAGGGGCTTTGCATATCACTGGTCAACTTGGAGACGTGATGAAAGAAAGTGCCCAGATTGCTCACACAGTTTCCAGAGCAATATTGCATGAGAAACAGCCAGACAGTCCGTTCTTTGCTAATTCCAAGCTTCACCTGCATGTCCCTGCGGGAGCCACTCCAAAGGATGGACCCAGTGCCGGTTGCACCATGATTACATCGTTGCTGTCTCTTGCCACGAGGAAAGCTGTTAAGAAAGACCTAGCAATGACGGGGGAAGTAACGTTAACTGGGAGAATACTTCCTATTGGTGGGGTAAGTCAAGTCAACTGCAACAACTTCCTCTTCTTTTTTTTTGTCATCTTGATAAATTTCATCTTTAATGCTTAGGTGGTTAAAAGCCTGGATTTGAACTGTCCTTTACTTCTCTCTTCATGGTGAATTTCATTGCAGCCGTCTGTCTCCTACTGGCACATGATATATGTTCACAAGATTTAGTAATTTACGTGTCATTTTATTGAGTTGAGCATTGAACCCTGCCCCCGTGCCTTATTTTGCATTGAAATCAGGTTAAGGAGAAGACTATAGCAGCAAAACGCAGTGGCGTGAAGACCATCATATTTCCTTCAGCTAACAGAAGAGATTTTGATGAGCTTGCATCCAATGTGAAGGAGGGGCTTGAGGTTCACTTTGTAGATGACTACAGTCAAATATTCGATTTGGCTTTTAGTGAGGATCAGCATATCGAAAAATAAGGCACACTTTGCCATCTGTTCCTGCAATATGATCTACAATTTTCTGGATTCAGACGTCCATCTTCTTCTCCAAGTGGCTGCCTATATTTATATATATATATATATATATGCTTCAAACCAACTTGTAAGCTGTTGTTCAGCACAAATTTGTTTTTCTTCTTCTTGTTGGGGTGGGGGGGTGTTGGTTCAATTCACTTGCTCTCATTTTGTTTTTCTTTGTCCAGGCAAGTAGAGAGCATCAGAGTCACTCAAAACATGGTATTCAAATAGCGTATTAATTAGCTAAAGGTTACGTTAAGGTTGTTTGGTTCACTCACTTTGATTTGATTTGAAGGGAGGATGGTCTGGGCCTGATGGTGGTGGGAAGCACATTACAGTGACTTCTTAAGGCATAAATAATATAGTTGACAGGGAACATATACTGTTTGTGAGCTGAGCTGAGGTGGCTGGCTGGCTGGCTGGAAAAGAAATAGTTATCTTTGTTGTAGTAATGGCCGCCAAATACAATGTTATTCCTTGTGATTTGTACGAAAATTACATAACCACCCATTTGTGATTCAAAATAAAATTTGGCTCCTAATTCTTTTGTGGCCTGGGTTAGAGTCTCAATATATGTGTGTGTATTTATATACATATGTGTAGCTTTAAAGTAGACCTTGATTAATAGGACACTACAAGCTTTTAGGGTAAGTTTGAGTTTGTTGTTAGGTTGCACAAAAATAAAAAATGGAAAATAGAAACAATATAAATTGAAAATAAGGAAATGAATTTTTTTTAAAAATTAGGGAGTAGAAACGGGACGAAATGTGTAAATAAAAAAATAAAATTTTTTAAAAATAATTTTTTAATTTAAAAATAAATATAAATTTTGAGTTAGAAACAAAAAATATATTTTTAAATCGATAACGTGTTTTGTTATTTTTTTAATATTATAAAATAGTTTATAGCTTTAAAATGTATTTTTGATATTTTTTTACGTATAATAAAAAATTATTTTAAAAACATTGAAATAGTATCTCTAAGATATTTTTATACATCATATGTTTTGTATATATTTTTTTATTTTTTCTTTTAAATTTTAATTTCAAGTTTACTTAGTATAGAGTCTAATTCACATAAAGAAAATAAAAGAAAGCTAATTATTAGATTATGTGGTACTTTTGATCCAATCTAAAAAATAAAGGAAAATTTTACTTACATTCTTATATTAATATAATATAACATATTATTACATGAATAATACAAAAATAGTTTTTAAATAACATTTTTAAGATATGATAATAATTTATGTAATCATCATAAAATCTAAGATGGGGTTTGCTACATTCATTTAAGTTGCTTAAATGATCACTTATTTGTTTTTTTAATAATATATTATACTATTTATTATTATTATTTTATGTTTTAAGGTTAAGGTGATATATAAAGCCTGTTTATTATTATTATTTTATGTTTCTAAATTTGTGGTTAAATTTTTAACAAGTGATATCATTTTGATTAGTAGAAAGTATCGAATAAAATACATTCTTAAAATCAAATTATGGAGATCTATGATATATGAAAATGTTTGAAGATGCTATTTTGGTGTTTTCAAAACATAGTGTTATTAAAAAGTCAAAAAATATTCCAAAAAAAAAAAAAATAATGCTGAGACTGAAATATTATTATTAGTACAAAAATATTTCTTCTATCATTCCCCTAAATGAAAAATATTTTTAGTATTTAGAATTTATCAATCTCTAGTGTAAATTCTAACAAATAAAAACAATAACTAAGCGTTCCGAAAAATTATTCAAACAAGTAAATTCAAAAAATAATATAGAATATCATATTGAGGACCTAACTTGAAAATCACAAACTTAAAGACTATAACCTACGAATTAAAACCCTACCCTAAAAAAAGTGTAAACCATCAAAATTTGAAAGCGCAAAACTTTGTATGTCACTAGCAAATGACCCATTAGAAAACACCATCTAGGAAATAGGACACTCCACACCCCCAAATATTACGGTTACTTTCCAGACAGGAGCCAAAAGTCTAGTATTCCTCCCATTTCTTCAACTCCATGCCGTCTGGAGGGCACTTCTTTCCAGTTTGTTGAGAGCACTGTCCCATTCCACTCAACCTGTAGGAAGATCAGAAGAAGAACAACGTTACTGGGTCTATTATTAAGCCACAAACACAATCAGGGGGGCACAAGCATTTGATTTCATAAATGAAACCAGCACAGCACTGGCTCCATGTACAAGATAACCAAACTAAACAAGTCATTCCCTTCCCTTGTTGAATTCAGTCATGGCAGGCAGCAGGCTAGGCTGCACCTCATATGCAGGATTAAGATGTGCTAACCCCATCATTCAAGTCCAGTGGAAACAGATTAACACAAACCCAAAGCTCCATCCATTTTACAGTTTGTTTTTAAGCGTGCAATACAAAAGGGCTAAATAAATAATACTTAAATTGTATCATGAGATGTGATAGCATCTTTGCTTGTGGGGTCTCTGTTTTTAGTTTTGGTTGTTGCAGAAGCAGCAAAAACAATGGAACATGTTCTTAATTAAATTAGCAAAAACAACACATCTTTTGTTTATTATTAAACTGGGGATGTTTCAAATAAATATCCACAAAATATATAGTTTCTACAAACAACCCATCAACTGTGTTTCTCCCAAGCCATTTGAGAATACCTAACCATGACCATATGATACAAGTAATAGCAGTACTGTTCTATACCAGGAGGACAAACAGTAAAATGCACTAGCAGAACAGAATTAAGCAGCAAGGACCCAAAATTTTATGAAATTCTTTTTCCCACTTATTTATAGTATTTCAAGAATTGCTTATAAGAACTGCTTTCCTATTTGCTTTGGACCCACCATTTAAGAATTTAATCAATCAAATACTCAGAGACTCTTCAAGCACTGCACTCAGTTGCTCCTTAGACTCCAAATTCTCAGATTTTAAACACAAATAGGGAGTGCTCTAGTCCTCTTTTAACACTCGAGGAACCAATCTTCTAGTCCATCCAGAACAAATATTTACATTTCAATGCCACATACAAGTTGCCCTTAAGGTCATAAACCATGTAAAACAAGCAGCACCAGTTGATTAATCAATAATAGTCGTGTTAATCTCCACTTGGAGCCATGAAGATTCATTTGGTTAAGGTACAAAAACCTACCGATGATATATTAACCCTCTGTACAAGAGCATTTTCCCTGTTGAATTCAAGAGAAGTCCACTGTATGGTCTCAGCTTTGGCTAGGCCAATTTCAATCTTTGTAGACCAGACAAAACAAAGGGAAAGGCTGCTATCAACAGTCAACTCCAACCAATGCATAAAACAGAACTATATTCAAGATCAGATCAGTTAGACCAGCATTCCAAACAATGATGTATTGCAAACAATTAACTACGTGGACATCTTCCTCATTTCACTGATTTTAAATCTGCAAAAGATTAGTACTGTCCTCAATCTTTCTACAACCTGTCCAATTGAATACATACCTGATCCCACAGGATCTACGTACACAAGAACAAATATACAACAACATGACCCATTTGTGCGTTACCTTTCCAAGTAAACGAGGCTGAAAATTGTAGGTACTTGGCCAGGAACATCAATGGTGGTGACACTAAGCTGTGAGGCATCCAAACAAAGAAAAACAAATGCATGCATATAATTAGGCACATATTTCTTCCAGAAGTTCAAATAAGCACTTTATGATCCATACAGAATAAATAGATAATCAAACAAATATTGAGTAATGTGAACATACTATTTGTTCACCATAGTCCACAAAAACATTTTTTCTGATAAAATTCATGCCTGCAGGAAGAATATCACTGGATTAACACTATCCAAACCTGTGGAGCACAATTGTATCACACATCATATTGTGAAACTATCCAATTTTTCAATGAGAAACTCGCAGTTTGGCAGTTTGAACTAAGGCATCAAATACGTTGTTGAAGTATGAAGGCTTCCCAGCATTCCCACATAAAACTGCAAACGAAAGGAACAGAAAGTAGCCACTACCTGTATTTTGGTTTGGGTGATGGTGCTGCTGGTTGAGCATCTTTTCAAATTCCAACAGTTTTGTCTGTCAATTCAGCTGCTGGTTCAGTTGCAATACTGATAGGAGTTTCCTCCAATGATCCTCTGATTCAGTATGCAAAATGCACCAATCAGATTAAAAAGCTAAATAAGAAGTTAAGTTGCCCTTCACACACACTTTCTTATCTACAATGGTATTCTTACATATCGTCCTTCCTAAACTATTATTATGGGGACCCTTCTTTTAATTATGAAAAAAGGGAACAAAATGATTTTCATAAAAATAGGACATAATTGTATCTAAAAGTTAATATATTTAGTCTAAGTTCTATGATCAAATCATTACAAAACAAACCCTAACTTCACTACTTGTAAGCTTCTCTACGATATATATATATATATATATCCCCTAATTTCTCATTTTAGGATTTTTTAAAATTATTCTTATTTTTTTATTTTATTCAACACAAAAATAATAACTTATCATAACAAATTTTACTATAACAACCTAGCTATATAAATTTTACGTTTTATATATGGTACTTAGCTAAAATATAATATATTATTTATACAAAAATATAATTGTGGAAACCAAAAATATGAATAAGTTTTAACCAAAAAAAAAAAAGTTTATATTGTATGGTCGAATCATTAGATGATAAACCATAATTTTTTTTCTTTTTTTTGCGATATATCTCGTAACTTTTAATGAAGAATATCCTTTATTTTTAAGTAATAGATAAGGACAATGAATTAATTTTATCTTCATCAATAATAATTAATGTGATTAGTTAAAATTAAAAGTTGTAATTATCAAATTAAAATAAACTAAAAATAGAAAAGAAAAAAAATCAAGAGCCACTGATCTAACAAGCATAAGTCAACAAAATTCTTTTTTCCAAGAATTTGTAAAAATTATCTTATGACTCATATGATAATTAAATGAAATATCTCATCAGATAAATAAATAACAATTATATAATATATTAGAATATAATTAATATAAATATTTTATCAAATATTATGGTATTTATCTAATGAAATAATAAAATCCAATATCAAATATAATTTTATTAATTTGATGAGATAATTAAAGAATTTAATAAGATAATTGATTACTTATAAATTCTATTTGATTAAGAAGATATGAATGATAATTCCTAAAGAGTTTTGATAAGAGACTACTTTTATCATTATAAATAAAGGATTTGGTGATATGTCTACCCAACATCATCAAAGTAATTATAATCATATTTTATATCAATTATTACGGTTGAAGTGAAGGAAGAAAAATTAGATTCCGGTATTTTCATCATCAACCGACAATTCTCTTTACAGCTTAATTTTTTATGGATTTAGGTACGTATTTAAGTATTAAATTACATGAATTATATGAGTTTTATCATTTATGAATATAATCTTTAATTATATGTTTTTATTGTACATGTAATATTAGTGTCAGAGTCTTCGTTTATGAAACTTGTATTTAGTGTTTAAAGTTATGTTTTCTGTATTTTGTGTAAATTAATTGTACATCGCCGTTGCGGCCGCCGCCCCTCTTTGCTGCTGGTGTCCCTGCGTCTTCAATTGCGGCGGCTTGGATTCTTCTCTGATTTTGCTTCCTCCATCAGTTCTTCTCCCATTCATTCCCTTCTCTGTTCTTCCCTGATTCAATCCCCTCTCTTCCAGCAAGATCCACCACTGCCTCCAATTGCCGCTGTCGCCTCCTCCGTCTGTATACATACAGATATATACATAATATATATGCATCAATTTCCTATATATATTATGTATACGTACACCTTCATATATATATATATATACACATACAAATATATATTATGTTCCCGACTCATCCCTGCGTTAGACATCAGCTTCGTCCGCCGCCTCCATCGTTGGCATCTCCATCGCCCGCTGCCTCCATCGTCGGCATCTGCCCCTGAGCAGCACTGTGTGTGTATAACAACACTGTTTACTGTGTACATTTGTATTAATATAAAATTTTAATAAATAATTATGTATAATTTATTAATATTTTATGATAAAAAATTATTAGACATCAATATATTTATTTTATTAATATAAAATTTTAATAAATAAAAGTGAATAATTTATTAACAAATAAAATTTTATTAGAGATTAATATGTTTAGATTGTATCAATAATTTATAATTTATTAATATATATCATATTTATATAAAATTGAATACTAAATAAATACACATGTCACACACGTGTACTCCTATTTTAAATTTTGAGGTGTTTAATAGGTTTAAAATTGAAAGTTGAAGGGTTGATAGGTCCCCACTCAAATCTAGGGGACAAAATGGTTAAACGAAAAAAGTTTGAGTGTGTCTTTAGCCATAATCTAATCGATCAAATTACTTAGAGAGATTTGACGTGATTTAATTCGGGGCCGAAATAAGAGGTCTAATTAGGGGAGAATTTTAACTCTATTATTGGCTGGATTACATCAGTGTCGGACAACATAAATGATTTGATATTTTTAATTGTTTTGATTTTTTAATATGTTTGATTTGAGTATTTATTTGGTCGAGTTTGTTAAGTTTTAGAAAAAATTTGGTCCATTCAATTTGAGTAATTCAATTGATTCAATTACATCCATATCTAACTCGATCGAATTACTCAAATTGAACAGATCAATTTTTTTCTAAATACGAACCAATTTGATTGAGTAGATGCTCAAATCAAACAGATTAAAAAATTAAAAATATTGAACTGTTTATGTTGCCCGACACTGATGTAATCCAACCAATAATAGATTTAAAATCCCCCTCTAATTAGACCCCTTATTTCTGTCTCCCTAAAATTAAATTACGTTAGACCGCTCTGAGTAATTTGATTAATTCGATTACAATCTTATCTGACAGATATAGTTAAAAAGGACATAAAATATGTATAAATTTTATTATAATTAAAAAAAATTATTATTTATGGTTATAATTGCAATTATTAAAGTAACTATAACATTAACTAAACAAATCAAAATTAATAATTTATATTAATATTTAAAAAATATAAAATTATATGTATGTATGCATATATGTATACATACGGGGCGGGGTGAATGGCATCTCTAAAGGGGGGGGGGGAGAGGGGGGGGGGGGGGAAGGAGGAGTGGGTGAAAGGCGGGTGTGTATGTGGGTGATGGTGGGGAGGAGGGCTACATCGAGTAACATAAGAATGTCTTATACGGGTAGGAGATCAATTATGTCAAAAATTAATATATTTAGTCTATAAGTTCTATGATTAAATCATATTAGAAAACAAACCCCAACTTCACTATTTCTAAGCTTCTCTATGATATATATATATATATATTCTTAATTTCTAATTTTAGAATTTTTATTATTATTATTTTTTATTTTATTCAACACAAAAATAATAACTTATCATAAAGAAATTTACCATAACAACCGACCTATATAAATTTTATGTTTTATATATGATACTTAGCTAAAATATAATATATTGATTATACAATAATTTAATTGTGGGAATAAAAAATTTGGATAACTTTTAATCAAAAAAATAGTTTTATTGTATGATCGAATCGTTAGATAATAAATCATAATTTATCTTTTTTTGTGATATATCTCTTAAGTTTTCATGAAAAATATTTTTTAATTTTAAAAAATAGATAGAGACAATAAATGAATTTTATTTTTATCTCTATTAAAAATTTATTTTAAAAATTTATTTCTTAAAAGATCAATCAAAGAGAACCCCTACCAAAAAAAAGGGGGGGTTCATGAGTGGATATCCAGTTATGAGAATCAATAATAATTAATGTGATTAATTAATATTAAGAGGTGTAATTATTAAAAAATAAATTATAAATAATAATTAAAAAAAAAAAGAGTCAAGAGCCGCCAAATGAGCTTCTGACCTAGCAAGCAGAGGTCAACAAAAGTTATTTTCTCAAGAATGAACTGACTCTCCCCCCCCTCTCTCTCTCTCTCTCTCTCTCTTTTGTTTCTGTCAACAACAAACCTTCTTCTTTAGCCATATACATATATATATATATATATATATATATGGTATCATATGTGTATGGCTGCCACCCGATTCTTTCTTTGAAAGAGATTAAGGACAGCAGTATCAATCTGGATTGATCAGAGAGCCCGGGGTTTGTGTAGAGTGAAATTGTCTCTTGAAATCAAGATAATAATCAATAGAATCATGGTTGGATTTGGGGAGAAAAATTATCAGAAGCTGCCAGCGCCAAAAACTAATGGTGCTTCTTCTTCTTCTTTTAATTCACCTCCAGGAGCAGTGGCAGACGTTGACAACAATTCCCAACCCCTGAGGGTCAAGATTTCTTTGCAGGTTCTTCTTCTTCACCGCTGCATTCAATGTTTAGTTAGTTCGTTAATCGATTATCTTCAATTGGTGAAATTAATAATTAATGTTCTTTGTTCTTAGGGATGTGAAATTGTCGTCTCTTCCGACGACAAGCCTCCGCTGGGTTTGAAGCTGGAGAAAACGGAGCAGTTTCTGAACAAGATAGCGACGGCGATGGCTGCATCGACGACGGCTACAACACATCACAATGTTAATTCCATCGTTCGGCAAAGATTGATTGAAGCACAGCCACACCCATACCAACTGCAGTTTCAACCTCCTCCTCAATATCATCATTATCGTCAGCAGCGGCCGCCAATACCCGATAAGTTGAAGGCTTCAAACTTCGCCGCCATGTTCATCAAGATTGGTTCTTGGCAGGTATACGCATAACCAACAAACTATGCCTACAATCTTCTGTTATGATTCTGTCATGTGTTTTATGTTTTTTTTTTTAATTATTAATTATATATTAATATATTGATCATTAGAATGGCAAATTCTGAAATTAATTAATTAATCAGAGCTTGAAAATGAGTTGATTATTTATAGAGGACGGCCATGAATGAGGGAGAGCTGGTGGCGAAATTTTACTACGCAAAAAAGAATATCGTTTGGGAAGTTCTAGATGGGGCCTTGAAGAGCAAGATCGAAATGCAATGGTCGGATATTGAGGGAATTAAAGCTACCATCTTTCATGATGACCTTCATGCACCTGGAGTACTAGAACTCGAGGTTAATTAATTACTTTTGATTAATAAATTTTCTTTTCTATCCTCTATCAATCAAGGTGTCAATTGAGTTCTTGGCTTAATCAGAAAATTGATCTCCCTTTTGCATGCGCAGTTAAACCAACCACCCCAATTTCTCCTGGAGTATAATTCGCTGCCGCGAAGGCACACTCAATGGAAAGAGTCGGAAGATTTCACTGGAGGGCAAGCTCCCATGTGCAGGTGTGTGCTGCCATGGCCCATTATATATTAATTAATTATATGCTCATCTTTGAATAATTAATTATGTTTGCTAATTAATTAAGCTGGTTATGGGTTTCTTTGATCATTAATTAATTGTTGTTCAGGAGGCACCTAATCAAGTTTCCTGGAGGAGTTCTTAACAAACCCTATGAGAAACTCCTACAATGCGACCCCCGACTGTTGGAGCTCAGCCAGAGAGCTTTCCCGAGGATGGAGTCTCCCTACTTTTACCCAGAAAGTACCTTCAATGTCACCACATGCAATGATGTTATCCCTTTCAATTCCGGATCAGCTGGAGAAGCCCATTCCTCTTACGGCCACATGCTCCAACACTTCTTTTCTCATCTCCCTCCTACTGCCCCACCTTCTTCATTCTTAGTTTCTCCCCCCCATCAACTGGTTCAGTATCCCAATTCTGTTCGTTCTCTTCTGGGCTCAAATCCTCCACGACTACCACTTTCAGGCAACTTTCAAGCTCCTCCTGACGTTGCTGCTGGTTTTCCACCACTTTCGGATGGTCAACTGGCTGCCGCGTACGAGAATCTTGTTAATGATAATCGTCATTGGCATCGAGGAACACCCAGTATTGTTGAAAACAGTAATATCTTTTACTCAAGAGACCAAGATGAGATTCAAAGGCTGCCACCTTTCCCTAATCCTTTGGCGGCAGCACCACAAGCCTTTCCCGGCAACCCAAATGCAGCAGCAGCTAATTATGGCGTAGCCGCTCCCAACGCTGAGAACGCACTGAATGATATTCGACACCTTTTAAAATGGTATTCGCGATCTCTATCTTTAAACCAGAGACCGATGCCTATGATGATCAGTTCATCCACAGAGCCATTCAGGGCTGAAATTAATGCTCCAGGTAACAGTGGACTGAATGCCCAGTTACAGCAGCAGCAGCAGCAGCAGCAGCTACTACACCAGTATAAACCAAACGAATTTTTTCATAGTGAAAATTTCAGAGAGGATGGTGGCCTACTCTACCCGCAGCCCCTCCATAGCTTGCCTCCACATATTTTTGATGACGAGAATGCAATGACGTCTCCTCCGGAAGCTGATGATATTGATTATGCATTATCTTCCAGTGGCAATGGGACCCAGCCACAACAGTAAAATATTTGGGGGGGAGGGGGCGCAATGCACGGGCTGAAGTGGGTGGGGACTTGGTTATGGTACATATTCTGAAAAAGGAAATATTAAATTATGTAGCCTTCTATGCTGGTATGGATCTAACCATAAGTACAACAACAAGAAGGACAAAATAGTAGTGTACTAGTCCGTAAACCATCTCTTGTTTTCCATTTCCCTTGTGGTGGAAATTTTCAGACTTAAAAAGGGTTTTTATTTTTTTGCTTTTTCAAGTTTACTGCAACAACTGTAAAATCTTTGCCTTTTAATCTTAGATGAGCATGAATACGTATGAAGTTAAACAGTAAATGTACAAGTTTTTGAGTTGAGTCCATATTCTGCTGTTGTTATTGTTGCTGTCGCCGCCGCCTAAGATCGTCCATCGTACATAAATTCATGAATGTTGTGTAAATGGAAATACAGCATGTGCTGTCATTGCCCTGTCAAGCAATGAAATCTTGAATCTTAAATCTTTTTTCTGAATTAATGGGATCCCAAAGCAGTTGCAGGATCAGATCAAATTAATCAGTTTCTCTTTCTTACACCCAACCCTCCCTTCCTTGTACAACTTTGTAATTATAGGACTCTAATTTAAGCTAATATTGGGTAGGGTAAAGTGACCACCCTTAGAAGAGAATTACAAGCTGGTCAGAACAAATAGCAGCATACATAATTAATATAATACTTATTGAGTTAAAAAGCTCGCTTTATCAGCTTGGCTATGGCAAGAGCACAAGGCTTGAGGTTTCGCCTACTCTCTCTTGAGTCCGCCGGCAGGGTAAACTATGTTGTCACTTACTGTAAAACAAAATACAGAAGTTGATAATCTTTGGACTACCAAGCTAGCTCAGTTGCATGCAACTAACTCACTCTACATCTGCAAAACTCTGGGATTGTTGCACTTGGCTAATTAAGAGGCACCTTACTGGAATCATCTGGCACATCGACAGGCTAGCTAGAACCACTTGGAGCTTCAGTTGCTCCCACTTCGCACTTCATTGCCTCAAATCCTCTTTTCTTTGCTGCGGAATCTGAATTCTCCTTTCCCTTCTCCATCTCTTTTCCCTTGCCTCTCGAGCTCTCTTTCTCTTGTTGTTTCTTCAGTTAGGTTTCAGCATTTTATGGAGGCTCAACGCCACTTAATCAGCAGAATACCCCTTCAACTGTTTCATTTATCTCCTTACCCAGCCCGCTGCTGTCCAAAATCAACTCCTAAACTGATTTGGAGGCCATCTCGAGCACTAAAGTCTTGCAAGACAACAAGAAGATAATAAATCGATGCCATCCAGTATATATGATGCAAGAGAAACTGGTTCGTCATGAAAAATTAATCTGCAATTCTAAATCATGAAAACAAAGTATGATTGCAGTACAAGGTGCTATAATTCCCAAAATTCATGCAAACAGTTCCCAAATATGCAGATCTACATAGAATAGGTAAAACAGAATTAAAATGGAAACACTGCTTTATACAACATAAGTTGCTGAACTGCACAGAAGATTTTCTAAGTTTTAATTAATTTTTAAATTGCGCAGATCTTTCACAAAGCTTGTTTTAGTAATGCGTCCAACAAAGTCCTCCCTTTGAAGGTTTCTCATCACAAAAAAAAAATTAGGAAGGAAATATAATGCAATGTACACTAACAAGGCTTGTGCAGAAAGAGCTAGTCTATAAGTCCTAGGTCCTATGACCCCTTCAAGCATCTCTACATTTCTACAACATTAAGATGGGTATGCAGCCATATACGAAATGCAATATTCAAAACATTATATAATATACTAAATTATAAAGTACGTTTTTAAATTATGTGAAATGTTGATATAATTATCTACCTACCTATACATTATACATTCAGTTATAGAAAGCATTTTCTAATTAATCTTTCAACTCCAATTTCTATTGAATGGCTGAATCTCCAATTAGAAAATTGAAAACTCGATTTTTTATTTTTTCAACTTTATACCATAAATTAGAAAACATCTAAAAAGATGTTTTCTAAATGTTCTAGAAATGAATGCTATTACTTTTTTAAACATAAAATGTTGGAGCATTTTAGTTGTAAGATTGGAGTTAAAAATTAGAAAATGTTTTATATAACTAAACAGGTCCTAAGCGTTTTCCTTTCTGATCCATACCTTTTATTTTCTTTCATACAATATGTATAAGCAAAAAGTTTTTAAACTAATTCATACCAAATGCATTTTCAGAATTCATATATGATGATTTAAAGCAACAAATCTAGAACATGACAATGATTGGTTTAGGTCCAAATTCACACAAACCTCAAACAACTCAACCCACGAGCACCCATAATTACTTTCTCCCTTCATGAGATGTAACATAGCAAGCATCTCAGCAATTCTCTCTCTCTCTCAACTCACCTTCCATGACCTCCAAAGAGTCCCAACCCTAAACTTAGTAATGTGTCGGTATGACTAACTAGTCTTGGCCCATAGATTCTTCCAGTGATTAAAATCAACAATCTTTCAACCAATGCTATATATATTAAATCTATGAATTGTGATGTTGAAGAGTTGGTCAATTTCAAATGACTATGTTTCTAGGATACAAATGGAACCATCTTCCATAATCACTCTATAGGATATTTCAGAGAATTTGGTGAATGACAGCACTAGCAATGCCATGAGATTTAAGATCAAGAACCAACTCAAAGCTAATGTAGGTATCATCTCAAATTGAATGTATTTAGTTGAGAAATCCTATTATTTGATGTGTAGTGCTAGCTTATGGATTTGTGGTAAGTACAATTTCAGGAATGCTAAATTTTGATACCTTGATGAATTTGAATAGATTGATGCCTTTTCAATTTAACTTCTGGGATTCACATGCAAAGTTATGATGACAATGTTTCCATAGCTTTGGCTAACAGCTCCCATTTGGATTCAATTTAACAGCTCCTTTTTAATTTAAACTTCTTGTGTTGGTTGTCTTTGAAAAGTAATCACTGAGAGTTGTTCATTATCGTTTTATCATTTTTTCCTCAAAAATTGTATAGAACTCATGGTTATACTTGTTTTAGTGTTGCTTTAAATCATTTTATATGAATTTCATAAATTTTGATAATTCATTTGGTTTGAATAAATTTTAAGACTCTTTGCTTATACATATTTTATGAAAGAAGATAAGAGGTTTGGATCAAAAAGGTAAAAAAAAAAATTAACTTCCCTTATTTAAATATTTAAGGAAGCAGAATCAAAGGATTAAGAAGACTGTAATATCTCCTTCCATTCAGGCTAAACTCTCAAACATATTGTAATATTGTTATGGCATAAAGGGAGAAAATCTAGACGAGAGGAGAGGGGGAAAATCCCAGGGATAAGGATTATGTTCCATTCTTATCATCTGATTGAATAGCAAGGAAACTAGATCTGTATGTTTTGGAGGAAAGAAGAGAGGACAAAAGTAAGAAAGGGAAAAGAGCAAGAAGAAAAGTGGGAAAAGGAGAAGACACGGTATGAGAGATAAATGTTAATAAACAAATCTCAATAATTATTTTTCAAGCGCAACCAAAAACAAGAAGTTCAAATAAAACAGGAGCTTTTAAATTGAATCCGAATGGGAGCTATTAGCCAAAGCCATGGAAACACTGCCTTCACAACTTTGCATGTGAATCCAGGCAAGTTAAATTGAAAGCCAACATCATATTCAACTTCATCGAGATATCAAAATTAACATTCCTGAAGCATAGGTACCACAAATCCATAAGCTATTACTACACACAAATAATAGGTTTTCTCAACAACTAAATAAATTCAAGCTGAGATGATACATACATTAGCTTTGAGTTGGTTCTAGAGCTTCATCCTCATGGCATCGATAGTGCCATCATTCATTAAACTCTCCAAAACATTATCCGTGTGGATTATGGAAGATGATTCCCTTTGTGTCCTAGAAAGATATTTTTTTGAAATTTTGATTAACACTACAATTTAAAAGATTCAATACAACATTGGTTTAATGATTGTCGGTTTTGATCCCTGGAAGAATTAACGAGTCTGAGTGGTTAGGCATACCAGCAATACTGGGTAGGGTTGGGACTGCTTGGGAGGTTAACAAGGTGAGTGAAAAGAGAGGGAGATAATCACCAAGATGTTTGCTATGTCACCACTCACCAAAAGAGAAAGTTATTATGAGTGCCCGTGAGTCAAGTTGTTAAGTTTTGTATGAATTTAGAGAACTTATTAAAATAATACTGCAATTTTAGAATTTATTTAAAAAATATTGCAGCTTTCAAACTATTTATAAGAATGGTACAACATTTTCCAAGTCAACATCAATGGCACTATTAAAAATATAACAGTGTAAAACTCGCTTCCATGAACAGCGAGTCCGTAAGGAACTCGCTCCTCATGGGAGCGAATACCTGGCGCAAAGCACTTGCACACTGTAGCAAAGCACCTTTGGCGCACATTCCTTGTTGCATTACAATACAAAAGGTGCAAAGCACTTTTGAGGTCTCGCTCACGAGTAGTAGTCTGTTGAGAACTCACTCATGAGAGCAAGGTTTACACTGATGCTTTTCATGCTACCATTGATGCTAACTTGGCAAATTGTTGTTGTATTCTTATAATTTGAAAGTAGTTGTATTTTTTAAATAAATTTTAAATTGTAGTATTTTTTAAAAAAAAATCTGAATTAGGACCCGAACCAATCATCATCTTGTCCAGAATTTTGTTGCTTTAAATAATTTTATATGAATTTTGATAATTCATTTGGTATGAATTAATTTCAGGAAAGGAAAACAAAAAGTATGGATCAAAATGGAAAAAACTCAACTTCCCTTATTTAAATATTTGTGGAAGCAAAATCAAAGGATTAAGAAGCAATATGTAACCCTGTAATTCCAGCTTTTTCTTCTTCCCAAGATTAGCAGCAAAAAATGAATTAAGTTACTAATTTTGTACACATTGTTAACATAGATTAATTCCTCTTTGCTCTAATCCATCAACATAATGAAACCCACCCGCCTTGCTCTTCTTTTCTGCTGCTTTCTTAACAATATTACTTGCCTTTCCTCCCTTTGTTATCTATCAAGATTGTAGGATGTCCTTCCACTCGATCAATGCAAACTCCCATACATATCGTAATGCCACATATGGCAAAAAAAGAGGAAATTTTGGAAGGGAGGAGGGAAGAACATCCCAAATGCAATGATTATGTTTTCATTCTTTTCATTGGATTGAACAGGAAGGAAACTTGATTCTGTATGTCTGGGAGAAAAGAGGGGAGGATGAAAACGAGGCAAGCCAAAGATGAGGAGAGAAGTAGGAAAAGGAGAAGATAATATATAGAGAGATGAACATTATGAACAGATCTCAGTAATTACTATTGAAAGCCAACCAAAACAAGAAGTTAAAAAAAAAAAAAAAAATGGGACCTGTTAGCCAAACAAATAAATTTAACACTGGCTTCACAACTTTGCGTTGGAATCCAAGCAAGTTAATTGAAACAGCAACAACATATTCAAATTCATCGAGATATCAAATTTAATATTCCCAGTGCACAGTTACAACAAATCCAAAAGCCAACGCACATCAATTAATAGCTTTCTCAACAACTAAATGAACTCAAGCTGATATAATACATACATTACCTTTGAGCTGGTTGATAATCTTCAGTCTCAAGGCATCGATGGTTCCGTCATTCGTCAAACTCTCCAGAACATCCTCCGGAGTAATTACGTTAGATGATTTCATTTGCATCCCAAAAAGATACCCGTATGAAATTTTGATTCACTCTTCAACGCTGCAATTTAAAGATTCAATATGACGTTAGTTGGAGGATCATCAGTTTTGATCACTAGAAGAACCGAGAGGTTGGGATTGGTTAATCAGACCAGCAATACCAGGTCAAGGTTGGGTAGAGATGACAATGGGGAGGGTAGGGGTAAGGGACTCCTCACCCCATCCCCACACCCGCATCTCGTTCCCATTCCTAAAAGCCCCTCAAGGTATTTTTCTTAACCACCCACCCCCATACCCATATACCCAGTAAAAAGGCAAAAGAAAAATATCAACAACAATAAACAAAGGAACATGACAATAATGCAAAGAAAGAGCTAAAAAGTAACAACTGCAAGATTTTAAAATATACCGGTTTACAACTCACAATGCAGACAACAAACAAGTATTATTACCAATCATCCTGTCCTAAAATTAATATCATTACCAATCAGAAAAAAAGAGGAATTTTCAATAGGAACTTGAGTACAACTGAAATTTTCGTGCTCTTGGTTAATTAGGCAATGAACCAAGACAAAAACTGAAATCAACAACATACTTTATAAGTAACAACTAATAAGCATTTTCAAATGCCTGGAAATCTGGAAAATCAGGTCTAGTCGGGGGCCTTGAGGCTCCTCTTGCTGTAGAAATGAGTTTTGACAAACAAAAGCTGTGCTCATTAATCATCAAAAATGAAAATTTGTCTGTTTGCCTACAGAATACACTAATAATAGCGAAGAATACTCATCACGCTCCCAAGAAATTCACGAAGAAAGAAGAATAGTCGTCATGCTCACAAAACCAAATTATCTGTGCAAGCAATCAAAACCAGAAGAAGAAATTCAGTAACAGAGAAGAAGCGACAGAGTCTAGAGTAGACGGTGTACCCGAGGGAGAAGGAAGGGCAAGAGGGCCCAGCCCGGCGATGGAGGCGATATGGGAGAAGGGTGCCGATTGGGAAAATGAAAATGAGGAAGAGAGAGAGAGAGAGAGAGAGATTTGAGTTTGGGGGCTTCGTAACAATGCAATGCAGGTTCATTGAACCCAACCTAGGCTGTTGAGAGATAATAATAATAATAAAAATAATATTTTTAAGTACATACATATACTACTACAATGAGGGGTGGGTGGGTTATTATTGAACCTACTTACTAATCTAATCTAGACCACCCTTGAAAGTGAGTGCAAATGTAGTACAATTTTTAAGTACATGTATGTATGAAGTACAAATAATTATATTATAAATTATTTTTTATAAATTTT
Source organism: Diospyros lotus (assembly GCF_014633365.1). Taxonomy (NCBI): domain Eukaryota; kingdom Viridiplantae; phylum Streptophyta; class Magnoliopsida; order Ericales; family Ebenaceae; genus Diospyros; species Diospyros lotus. The sequence continues at coordinate 42,385,410 of NC_068342.1, read as the reverse complement.
AACATGTTTTAAATTAATTTAAAATATTTAAAAAAAAAAAAAATCAATTGTAGAATAATAACATGATTTTGATAACTCATTAAACTTGTTTATCGTTAAATGTTATTGGTAACTTGAATGATAGGGTATTATTCATTCATTATTATTATCTAACATTTGTTAGGTTAGGTTGGGGGAGGACATTTTAAAAAAAAAAATGCTATTGGTACACCCATTTTGTACATTTTAAACTACAAAATAGAATATTATGACAAAAAACTCCTCATGAGGCGCATAGAGGCGCGTGGAGAGGCGCAGGATATTTTGGTCATAATACCCCTTGTATAGCCCAAGATGTACAAAAATAATGTACATATAACATGATCCTTTTAAAAATTACAAACCCAAAGTGGAGTCGTCGAGATAAATGCCGAGAGATGTTTTGTTATGTTATATATATTGTTATTCTAATAAATAAATACATATTTTTTTACTACTTAATAATAATAATACTATTAGCACAAACAATTCAATTCTTGACTAATTAAATATATTATTATTATAGTCAAGACTGCATACAAAAACAACAACCTCCTCCTCCTCCTCTAGTAGTAATGGACAACAACAACCACCCGGGGCTCTTCCTTCCTAAAACCACCTTGTATGTACAAAGACGAGAGCAAGAGAGAGAGACTGTCTGTCAAAAAAGATAGGTAGGTTGATCATACAATGAAATTCCTCAAAAGATAGCGACCGTATATAAAGTTAGGATTTAGGATTTATGGCAAAGAAAGAATAGATTATTATGTTGATATTTCTGCTGCAACTCCTCCTTCCTCCTTTCATCTCCTTTGCCTGTGCTTAGAATTAGAAGAGGAGCACACGCACCAGCAGCATGAACAACTTCCGCCAAAAAGACGGACGGACGGACAGTTAATATAGATAAAAGAGAGTTTCATTCTCACAAGACTGGGCGGCGCTTCTCATCTCATCGACCATCTTCTTCATCTCTATCCAAGGCTGCAGACAGGAAGCTCAAGATGAAGTTATCAATGTCCCCTTCCAGGACAGAGTCGGGATCTGAAACTTCCTGGTTGGTTCGAAGATCCTTGACCATCTGGTAAGGCTGCAAAACATGTATCAATTAATGGCAAAGAAGCCCATCATATGTATATATATATATATATATATATAGCCGAGTGTAGCCAGCCAGCCAGCCAGCCATTCAAGAATAAAATGGAAACCGAAACTGTTTGCCTGCATACATGGAGCACGTAAGTGCGAATCTGGTTGCCCCAACTGATTTCTGTGAGCGATTGTGTATGTTGCGCGTTCATCTGAGCCTGGCGAGCCATCTCAAGCTGGTCGAGGCGGGCTTGAAGAACCGCCATCGCAGAAGCCTTGTTTTGATGCTGTGACCTGTTTTCACACCAAAACCACACAACCATTAAAGAATACGCCAACTTTTTTAGCTCCTTACATCTCCAAACCTTCCAAGCACAGACACATGATACTGAACCTTTCATTTTGGCAGGTTGCGGTGACCCCTGTAGGAATGTGGGTTATTCTCACAGCACTTTCAGTTGTATTTACGTGCTGGCCACCGGCTCCCCCAGCTCGGAACCGTTCAATTCTGAGATCGGATTCATTAATTTGAACATGGGTCGATGTGTTGCCCAAGATTGGTATTACAGCCACAGCTGCAAATGAAGTATGCCGGCGTTTGGCACTATCAAACGGCGAAATGCGTACCAACCTGTGGACTCCTACCTCTGCTTTGGCATACCCAAATGCATACTCACCGTCAACTTTGATTGTAGCCCGCTAAGGTAGAGAGCAATTCAAGGTCAGCAAAAAGAAATCTACTGAAGAAGACGTAGCATTTGATGTTTAGAGGAGCAAATGAGCGTGATATACAACTCAAAGAAAAGTACGCATTACACATCATCGTTGCCATTGCATGAACACAACAATCAATGTTGATATGCACACGTGAACGTGGAAACAAATAGTAGGTATCCTACATTCCACACAACAAAAATTCTTGATAAATGGCATGATGCAAGGCCCACTTGAGTGCTTGCTTGCGAAAGTAAGCCGTTGTAGGACTGGACCTTATTTTCGGCCTTCATATAAGTTAGTTCAACATTGATTTGGATTCACATACAGCTTCTTTGTTTCAGAAGATAAATGCAATTTCGGTAAACCTTCAATTTCCAAGGCACTGGTAACCCACGGGTATATTTTCGTTATGCATTATTAGATCTTTATTTATGTACCTAGCAAGTTGATGTGCATTATTAGATCAAACAGAGAAGCTTCAAAACATCAAGCCCCATTAGAATAAGACATAGCCACATAATCATCATCATTAAAATGCTGTTGGTAGCACATTGTAAGAAAATCTACAGAAGGTTTGCTTGCTGTTGTAAAATACAATTCTAACACCAATATTTGACCCAGAGAAATCTTGATCTGATGGTAGACCTTTTTCCTTTAATCTAAAGTTCCATACCCTTTTCAAGCCTCCAAGCCCAAAATTAAACCCCATTCAACATTTTTTTCTACCCTTAAATCCCTCATTGACTGGTCCTGATCCTGCATCTTCAATCACCCAATTAAATCACTCATGGGAACCCAAATTAGCCATAATTTCTTCATCATCATCTTCTTCTTCTCTTTTTTTTTCCACTAAGTTAGCCATTATTTTAAATTGGGATAATTTAGAAACATGTCTGAGGTCCACCATAACATTCACTTTCTATTAAACTTACTGTTAACGTTACAGAAACGTACCTCAACTCATTTTAAACCTAAAAGAGACCTACCTAAGTCCAAAGGTCTAGATCTTCATGAAGGAAAATTCTGCAAAAAATAATCAATATACTTCCAAGGGAAAAGACAAGTGCTAGCAAAGTTGTAAGTCTAAAAAAATCTTTTGAGGGGTTTTAGGTATCAAAAAGTCAACAATGAAGGATATATTTATATACCTAAAACCCCTTAAAAAAACATTTTTTTTAGGCATGCAACTTTGCCAACACTTTTTCTCTACATTCAGAAGTATGTTGATTATTTTTGCAGAATTTTCCTCCATGAAAATTTAAGTGCTCACTGCTCGCTATTAAATTAAAAATGATTTAAGTAAGTTTTTCTAAGATTAATAGTAAGTTTAATGGAAAGTGAATATTACAACAAACCTGAGGTATATTTCTGTAATTATCCCTTGTTGATTAATTGATGATGGTTACCACCTGAAGGCAAACATAAAAGTTCCTATTGCTTGTTTAATAACCCCCACAACTACTCTCCTGGTAATCGAAAAGCAGCTCACTGAAGGATGCTAAAAATTGTATACGACGAAGTATACACCCTTCCAAACCTTAAAATTTCAAGTTTTCATTGCCTTTGGCCTCAAGGAAACTTAAAAGTAAAAACGCAGGAAGAGTGATTCACTTTTGACTGCTCTACATCAATTTTCGTCATGAGATGTGCAGAAGTCTGTATATGTGTTTGTAACTCTTTTCATAAGTTAATCTGTTTTCCCTACAATAGTAGGTTTCTATTCTTTACAAGGATTTGATCTGGTATAGTATTATTAAAAAAGAGCATTCTTAGTGCACCAGGCTCCTTACCTTGCAAGGGTCAAGGGAGGGTCATATTTATACATTAGCCTTCCTATGGCTTTTTTATTTGTATTTTTTGGCAAAGAGACTGTCACAATTCAAACTCATAACCCTTTGGTCACGAAGGAGCAACCTTACCATTTCCACCAAAGCTCACCCTCTGATTATTTATTATTATAGTTATTTTTTATTTTCTATTTATCTGGACCATTGGTTTCTCCTTCAGTGCATGATACTACAAACACCAATCCTTCCAACAAAATTGAAAAAAGAGCAAAAAAAGGGAAAAGAAGTGAACCTTAATTCCAGCTATCTCACCAGGCATCTCGTCCACGACAGTCACTCCATATCCATGCTGTTGAGCCCACATTTTATACATTTTCATCACCATTGAAGCCCAATCCATGCTCTCTGTACCTCCAGCACCAGCTTGAACCTGTATTTGTATGGCATATGGTTAATGTCATGACTGGTGTAAAATGAGCAATTTTATTGTTCAATCTCCTCCACTTCATAGTTCAAAATTTTTTCATAGTTTGTTATCCTAAGACTATGCGGAATGACCCTTGGATGATATATGCCTCTCTCAACACTCTCAAATCCACCCAGCAATAATAGAAATTGAAACAGAAAATATAAGCAATCAAAAACAGAATGAAAATAAGAACAAAAAACAATCAAACCACAAGCAATAGGCGCAGATTTATCCTGGTTCGGAATGCCTGTGGCAATCTTACATCCAGCATTCAAACACCCCTTCAAGCAATCTTTATTTCCAGACAGAAGATCAGTACATCACAACCCTCATAGCCCACAAACCCTGAGTACAACACCACACTGTTTCCCCAAGAAAAAACCCAAGACTTGCGGATAGTCTTCATTTCTTGAACAATGCCTTGCATTCATAATACAAAGGACTAGAGTACTCACAGAATGATGCTTTCTCAGCAAGCGCCTTGTCCTCTTATTTATAGAGGAAGCAGACACAATTAGGCAACTAACTAACTTAAGGAAATTACATATTAACCCCAACAAAATGTACTAATTATACTTAACCCCTAGTTGCCTAATTTCTGCAGCCGAGACTACTCCTTCATGCTCCTTCCGGTTCTGCTATCTTCTAGGACAAAACTCGAGGCAAACTTCAACATAGTTTATGATCCGGAAAGAAAAGATATCCATAAATGGAAGCAACAACATATCCAGCCTTTATCCCACTATGTGGGGTCAGCTACATAAATTCTAGACTTCCATGTATTTCTATCTTTTGTCATATTTTCATTGAGATCCATACACTTCATATCAAACTTTAATGTCTCTCTCAAAGTCTTCTTAGGTCTGTCTCTACCTCTTTTTTTGATTAATTGTTCCATTTCATCAACTCTCCTCACAAGAGCGTCTCTTGGTCTCCTTCTCACATGACCAAACCATCTTAGTCTAGTCTCTCTCATCTTCTCCTCTATTGGCACTACTCCTATCTTATTACGAATAACTTCATTTTTAATTTTATCTTTTCTTGTATGGCCGCACATCCATCTTAATATCCTCATCTCCGCTACACTCATCTTTTGCTCATGTTGGTATTTGACTGCCCAACATTCTGAGCCGTACAACAAAACTGGTCTTATAGCTGTCCTATAGAATTTTCCTTTCAATTTTAATGGGATTTTATCATCACATAACACTCCCGATGCATTTCTCCATTTTAACCAACCTGCCTTAATTCTATGGAAGCAACTTCACTAAATTTATTGGACCCAATATTAGAGGATTCTGGTAGAAAAATGTAAAGATAAGCCCTATGATTACATAACAGTTAGAACATGAAATGACCTCAATAAAACAAGAGCAACAATCATGCTCCCCAGCCAACAAAGCCTCAAGCTCTTTCTCTTTTGCACCTCTTCTCATCTCAAGTAAAGCTTTCACTGATTCCTGCAAAGACACAAATACATAAATGGTGTATGCTACAACAACAATCATGCTTCTTTTTTATGTCATATACACCAATGATTCCCATCGAGTGGGAATCATTGGTGTATATGACATAAAAAAAAAAACAACAACAAATTAATAATCCTATACTTAGCATGCAAACCAATAATGTATGTTGTCGTTCTGGATGAATTGTCTGAGATAGATAATATGCGCCTATTGGATGCAAAGTTGCCTCTGATAACCATTACAGGATGTTTATCAAAATGTTTTATGTACTTATTTTTAGTTTCTTCTAGTATTCAGATGAATTCAAGCATATTCACTTTTGTTTCTTGTGCTTACAATAAAAGGGTAACCAATTGCATAAGACTCCTTTCATTTGGGGGGTTTCGGGAGGTTAACACCTACGAGTCTTAGCCTTACCAGACATACAGAAAGACCACCTGACATACAGAAAGTCTGCTTCAGGGCCACCCTTAATAAGTATCATGTGCATTAGATACTAAAATAAATGAACAAATAGTTTCCTCAATACCTGATGCAATCCAGGGAATAAATGACGCAGCGTGTAGCGCGAGTGTGAAGAAAACACACTAAAATAAACACTTGAAAGAGCAAACTTCAATTTTTATTAGGATTCTAGTTAAATTTTATTTAGGATTTATTTCTATTAGAATTCTAATTGGATTTTGTTTTCCAAATATTAGATGGATTTGGATTAGCCAAATACTATAAATATGCCTATAATCTAGAGTTTGTAATCAAGTAGAAACATGAAATAGAATCCTAAATCAAGTAGAAATATAAAGTAGAATCTTAAATCAAGTAGAATTCTAAAACTTAAAAAGTATTAAAATAACATTATGGCACTACTATTTTGGTGATACTATTCCGGTTTAGTTGGGTCGGCCTTGGACCGAGTCTTGATTGGTGACCGCATCAATAAAAGAAATCTATAATTGAAAACTAAGTGTCAACTTTAGCAATTCAAATAATCATCCTAATGTATTTATCCAACATTGTGAACAAGAGAATTTAATTAAGTTATCCAGCCATATCCTTATGGAAAAGTTTATAGCTTCTGTGACTGACCAGGTGCTTACAGAATGTTCAAGAAAATCATATCACTTCACTTATTTGATGAGGGGTGAGAACTGAATTGTTTGAAAAAGCCAACCTGCCCCTGCCTGAACTTAATCTAAATGTAAGTTGGGTGGGTTTAAGATAAACAGGGATGTTTATTTGATGAGCGATGTTCCTGTCTAAATATAGATGTTTAGACATGCTCCCTCATTAGTTCTTCATAATTCATAAATGTCCCTCCTTAGTTACTGTAGAAATAGAAGTATTTTGAATATAAAATATTCTTTGTATATCTTAGAAGCTATATATATTCTGTGTATATTCTTCTTTCTTTTTTTTGTTATTTTCCTTTTGTATTATTCTCTTCCTCTATAAAGAAAAAAAGGGAATTAACATGTAATCTTAAGAAATAGAGAAATATATTTTCTCAGCTTTGTTTAGATGGTATCAGAGCAGGAATTAGAGATAAAATCACAGCCATTCATTGTGAAACCCTAATTTCTTTTATCCCTCTGCTATACCCAAGATCTACCGTCACTTTTTCACCGGCCGCTTGTCACCGCTGCATCCTCAAGCTGCCGCCGCCTCTGAGATCTGGCCATCCCGACTGCTGCCACCTCTACAGTCGTCGTTCTCCAGTGGATTCCCATCTTTGGAACGGTCGCGGCCTTCTAGCCTCTCTGTCATTCGTGTCGCTACATCAGTCGCCCCTATCCACGATCGTGAAGGTCGACTCTACATCGCACACCAAAGCCGCTCCTATCCGCCGTCCTTGGTCGCGTTCGTGCTACCCCAATTCGCGCATCGGATCCGTGCGTCAGAGCCGCCCCAATTCGCGCATTAGAGCCACCCTTCGTCACTGTTCTTCGTTGCGTCTGTCACCCAGATACAATCTGGTTTCTATTGTTGAGATTGAGCACCTGAGTACCCAGATCCAAGCGCCCAAATCCATGGGTTCCCGCTAGCGGGTCCAGATCCAGTCACTATGTCCAGATCCGGCTATTGCTCCGCCTTGCTTCTACTGCCCTGATCCTTTTTTTTTTTTCAACCACCATGACTGAATCTGCATCTTCAGTCACTCCGATCCAGCGATCCTAGCCTTCTCAAGGTCAGTTTCAAGTTCCCCAAAACTCCCGTGAAGCTGATGCCCATGAATCTGATGCAGGACCATTCAACAAAGATCAACTTATGCAACTGCTAACGCCTAATCTATCCCCTGGTACACCCAATTGTTCATTGGCCTATTCAGGTAGAAATTACTTTGCCCTCTCTAGCTCTTTTCAATCTGTTCCATGGATCATTAATTCAGGAGCATCTGATCATATGACTGGTTCATCGCATCTATTCAAATCATATATTACTTGTTATGGTAGTGAAAAAATAAGAATAGCCGATGGTAGTCTTTCACCTATTGCAGGTAAAGGTCTCATTAAACTCTCTGACAATATTGATCTGCAATCAGTACTCCATGTAAACTCTCCTAAACTTGCCTGCAATCTTCTATCTGTTAGTAAACTCTCCAAAGACTCTAACTATCATGTTATCTTTTTTGATTCCTATTGCATTTTTCAGGTCCAGAACTCGAGGAAGACGATTGGCAGTGCTAGAGAAATAAACGGGCTCTACTATTTGGATGGGGATGTCTTGTGTAATAAAAAAGCTCACTAGTTAAATGGTATTAGTTCTACTTCTGTTTCTAATCAAATAATGCAATGGCATCTTAGACCAGGACATCCTAGTTTTCCTTACTTGAAATATTTATTTCCTACATTATTCAAAGGAGTAGATCCTTCTATGTTTCAATGCGAGAGTTGTTATTTATCCAAAAAATCATCGTGTTAAATTTCTTCTAAAACCCTATTGTCCTTCAAAACTATTCTATTTGATATATAGTGATGTTTGGGGCCTTCTAAGGTCTTCACTTTGTCTAGCAAAAAGTGGTTTGTTACTTTTATTGATAATAATCATACTCGAGTTTGTTGGGTTTACTTACTTGCAAAGAAATCAGATGTGCTTACAATTTTCAATGATTTTTTCCATCTGATTGAAACTCAATTTAACATACAAATCTGTATTTTTCAATTTGATAATGGCACTGAATATTTTAATGAATCTTTGGGGATTTTTTTGAAGGAAAAATAAATTTTACATCAATCCACTTGTCGTGAAACTCCCCAACAAAATGGTATTGCTGAACGGAAAAATCGACACCTCCTAGAAGTTGCCAGGGCCATCATGTTTTCTATGAATGTCCCTAAATACCTCTGGGGTGATGCAATTTTAACTGCTTCCTATCTCATCAATCATATGCCCACTCGTGTTCTACAGTTTCAAACTCCCTCACACTCTTTAAAACAACTCTTCCCTCTATGCCGTATATATTCTGAATTACCCTTAAAAGTTTTTGGATGTGCTTGCTTTGTTTATGTTCATCAAATATTTCGTTCCAAATTAGATCCCACAGCTGAAAATTGTGTTTTTCTAGGTTATACACCAAATAAAAAAAGGTACAAATGCTTTAATCCTGTCACTAAAAAAACTTATATTAGTATAAATGTGTTTTTCCTCGAAACTCAACCCTACTTTCCCAAAAATCATATTCAGGGAGAGCATATTGAGAAAGAAGATAATTTTTTGCATTCTAGTGTTGAGGAGGATAATTCCTTAAAACTCTATGATCCTCGTCCTACCATGATTGGTGCTCCTCTCCACTCTGATCCTCGTCCTACCATGATTGGTGCTCATCTCCACTCTAATAAACAACTCAAAGATATAAATGTCCCAAACATTGTGGAACAGAGTGTGTCTAGTTCACAAGTGCCTAGCGTGATAGAATTGGAACGAGGGGGAGAATTACCACAAACAGATCAAAATATTCCAAAACCGGAGCTTCAGTTTTATACGAAAAGGCAAACCCTAAAAAATACTATCAATCCGAATATTCCTCTAATTATTGAACAATCGACGTCTTCGAATGATGGGTCTTCCGATAGTACTTCTTCTCATGATAATTCTAAACTCACTCCTTCATATTATTCTTCATTTGACTTGTCCAATCTTGATATTCCTATTGCTACTAGGAAAGGAGTGAGATCTTGTACCAAACACGCAATTGCTAAGTACCTATCATACCAAAAATTGTCTAATTATCAAAAGCCTTTTCTTTCAAATATTTCTAACCTACATGTCCCAATAACAATTTAGGATGCCCTTGGTGACCCAACTTGAAAGTTAGCAGTCCAAGAGGAAATGAGTGCTCTTAGAAAGAATGGAACTTGAGAAATTGTGAACAAACCAGAAGGCAAAACAACGGTAGGTTGTAAGTAGATATTTACTATAAAATGTAAGACAGATGGGAGCATAGAAAGATATAAAGTAAGACTGATTGCTAAGGGATTCGCCCAAACATACGGCATCGACCATCAAAAAACATTTGCTCCAATAGCTAAAATAAACTCCATTCAAGTTCTTCTCTCCCTTGCAGTGAATTTTGATTGGCCACTCCACCAATTTGATGTAAAGAATGCCTTCCTAAATGGTGATTTAGAATAATAAGTGTTTATGGATCTTCCACCACGATTTGAGAAGAGCCTCGGTACAAACAAGGTATGTCGTTTAAAAAAATCCTTGTTAGTCTAAAACAGTCTCCGAGAGCATGGTTTAAAAGATTTGAAAAGGCGGTGAAAAGCTATGGTTACATTCAGAGCCAAGCAGATCACACACTGTTCTTCAAGCATACTAGTGACAGTAAGAAAGCAATCTTAATTGTCTATGTGGATGATATAATAATGACTGATGATAGCAAGGGAGAGATTGAAGAGCTTAAGAGGAGATTAGCTCATGAGTTCGAGATCAAGGACTTGGGTCCTCTAAAGTACTTTCTTGTGATGGAATTTGCAAGATCTAAAAAGGGGATCTTTATCAACCAACGTAAGTATATTCTGGATTTACTCAATGAAACAGGAATGCTTGGGTGTAAGGTTGCTGAAACTCCCATTGAACCCAACTTAAAACTTCAACCTGTCGAGGCCAAAGACGTGGTAGAAAGGGAGAAATATCAAAGGCTTGTGGGTAGATTTATCAATCTATCTCATACTCGACCAGAGATAGCCTTTGTTATAAGTGTTGTAAGTCAATTTATGCACTCATTTGGTTCACAACATTTTGAAGCTACCTACAGAATTATGCGGTACCTAAAGGGAACTCCTGGGAAATGTCTAATTTTTAGAAAACGTGGACATCTTCATATAGAGGCTTATATAGATGCAGACTGGGTAGGCAGTATAATTGACAGAAGATCTACATCAAGATATTGCACCTTTGTGGGAGGTAATCTTGTTACTTTGAGGAGTAAGAAACAAAATGTGGTGGCCAAAAGCAGTGCTGAAGCCGAATTTTATGCAGTTGCCCATGACATTTGTGAGGTCATGTGGACAAAGAGCCTTCTATCAGATTTGAGGGTCTCCACTTCGCTACCAGCTAAAGTTTATTGTGATAATAAAGCTGCAATCTCTATTACTCATAATCTAGTTCTCCATGACATGACGAAGCATGTAGAGGTGAATAGACACTTTACTAAGGAAAAAATTGATAATAGAGTAATTTATATGCCCTACATTCCAACAGTTGACCAAGTGGCTGATATTCTTACAAAATGATTACACAAAACTCAGTTTGAGAAACTTGTGAGCAAGCTTGCCATGGAAGATATCTCCAAGCCAGCTTGATGGGGAGTGTAGAAATAGAAGTATTTTAAATATAGAATATTCTTTGTATATCTTAGAAGCTATGTATATTTTGTGTATATTCTTCTTTCCTTTTTTGTTATTTTCCTTTTATATTATTCTCTTCCTCTATAAAGAGAAAAGGAGAATTAACGTGTAATCTTAAGAAATAGAGAAATATATTCTCAGCTTTGTTTAGAGTTACAAATCAAATCAACTAACCATTTTCCTAATTACTTGGTGTCAGCTATATGAATCTTGAATCTACCCTCCTCTATCAATGGCAATAATTTCAGTTAAATGAATAGTTTCCTATACATATAAGTTGAATGCTCAATCTAGCTCAAATTAATGTAAAAAACTGTTTTGACAAAATTAGTAAATAAAATATCAGAATGTGCCATCACCAAATAAAATGAGATATAATGAAGCATAAAACAGATTGAATACATGCCTAGAAGAACTGAGGGCCCACCAATTCCAGATCTGCATCATTCTCTTCACGAGCCAGGTTAATCATGTCAATATGCTCGAGCAATTCTTCCTCAAATGCCTTCAAGTCTTTCATCTTGCTCGAGAGTGAGCCGTGCTCACGGCTTATCTTCCCAGCATGGACAGGATCGTCCCATAGATCCGGCTTATCTAATTGTAATGATAACAATTCCAGCCTGACTCTCAATTTCTTCCACTGGAATCAGTTAAACAATCAAAAAAAAGTTGCTCCAAGTCACAACAACGAGAAGTTATAAGTGAATACAGCCATAGAATGAAAATTTAATAGTTAATACCAACATATATGATGAAATATATAGATTTTCAACTCAAAGCAACCACTTTTTTACATTTATAATAAAATTGATCAAATCCAAGCACAAAACGTTGAGCAAATACGTTAAATTTTTGGTACAGTAAGACAAGCATGCCTGTAACCGTTTCTTGATTAGATGAATGGACCGAGCAATGGCAGAGGCGTGGCTCTTCCAATCACTCTCACTCTCCTCAAGAATCGTCCACTCGTTGGCAATAATGCCTTCAACAGTGAGGCCGTCGGAGGTGGATGGTTCTGCGGCGGAGGCTGCGGCCGGAGAACCAAACAGGCGGCAACCGATTGAACTGAGGAGGCCCGAATCCGACCCATATGGAAACTTCACCGACGAAGACCCAGTGATACTGTTCCCCGATAAAGCGTGCCCAGAAGCAAGAACGGCGAGCCTGTGGTTTGAAGGGGAGAGATGGTGAGAATCAGACGATAAAAAGCAGGTCGCGAAGTGGCGTCGAAAGTTAGGGTTTCGCGACGATCTTCTCGCTAGTATCAAAGATGACATTTTTTCCAGTAGTGATTCTCTTCCGGGAGGAGAGGGTTTATGGCGGACGATGGAATCAAATAAAAAATATCATGGTGCCTTCAAAACGATGACGTTTAACCCCATACAAGAGCGAAGGTGCGCAAAATTCGGTTCTCTTGTAACATTGCCCTCCGGAAAGAGTTCTCCCACCTAAGATGGAATCATGCTAGATGTACATTATTATTATATATCTTGGACTATACAAGTGGTATTATAACTACAATATCTCTCGTCTACATGTGCCTTACGCGCCTTTATGCGTATTGTGAGGGACATTTTTGTCATTGATACACCTTTGTGTAGTTCAAAGTGTACACAAAGGTATACCAATAACATTATTCGCTAAGATATCATTCGTGGGACAAGTTCTCCCAACACAAATAATTTATCCTGGACCAATTCTTTAAAAAAAATATCTTCCACGTGTAGCAATCTTCTCGAACGAGTTATGTTTTCAATGAATAATAAGAAAGACCATTTTATTGAATAACTTTATTTCACATTATTTTGTATAATATAATTTATCTAAAATAGGTTCTCTTTCATTTAAGGAGGTAGAATTCTTACAAAAGTTCTCTACCGAACTTAATCCCAAAACAACACTAAATATCATACCCTCACATGCATATGTTGCGTGTCCTAATCATGGTCAATGGCTATAAATAGATCTCGACCTTTCATATTCAATAACTTTTATTTCTCGTTTTATCGTTCAAGCACCCACACAAATTCAATTTTGAGAACAAGCCTTTTCTTCTTAGATAACTTACAACATCTTTGCATCTACAGTGCACTCTCATCCTTACAATGCTATGACTTCATTTAACTTAAACATCAAAGGAACTGTGCAAAATAAATTTATACGTATTTTCTGACTACTTTATGTCTTGCAAACTATTTCTCCCTTACCATCTTCTCTTGGACAATTGACTTGTCTAGGATAGCTCTCTCGGAAAGCATATTGAGCATTTCCTGGCACTCTTTCGAACAATCTTGTTCTCTCGTTAAATTCTACTAATTTATTGTTAAGACTTCTTTAAAACAAATAAATTATAATTGTTGTATATGAGTAACAATAGGTTATGACCATAAAATAGAATTGGACTAGATTAAATTAAAAATATGGATGTCAATTCAAGACTGAATTATTCCAATAAAAAATGATAATTTTAGATTTCTAATCCTTTGTTTACTCTAAAATTGGCAATTTAAATTGAAATTAAATAAAAATTGGGTATCTTAATTAATAATATTAAAGGTTTAGTCTAAAATTAAAAAATATAATCCTAATTTTTTTTTTTTAATAAGAATTTTTTTTTATAAGGAATTACCCTTGGTGGGCCTAGTTCGAATGCTGGGCCGACGGCTGGCCCATCCCCACTCCAGCGGCCTTTGACGGCCCATTATCAGTCAACACAGTTAGTTGATCTAACCAACACCAAAACCCAGAACGAAACCAACTTCTTAAAATTAATATAAACTTACTTCCCTTGTTTCCTCCGCCGCCTTCCGCCGCACCGGACGGACCTCCCGAAGCCAACCGCTCTTCAAAAGCCCTCCTCTCCTCTCCTCTCCCATTCCCCATTTCAGGCCCCCGCAACTCTCTCTCCCAAAATGCAATCCTCGCTCTCGCTTTCCCTCTCTTCGCCGTCCCCCGCCGCCGCCAGATCCGGCCGCGCCGTTGCCGGCGAAAATGTCTTGTTCGCTGCGAACGCCTCGATTGTGCAGCGCTCGCTCAGGTTCTGCGGTCTCAGGAGAGAGGTGTATGGATTCCGCTCCTCCGGCTCGGCTCGCCTCGTCGCGGAGTTTACCAAGAAGCAGCGAAGCTTCAGCAAGGTGTCCGCCGCATTGTCGGGCAATGGCACCCCGGCCAAGGGGTTTGACTATGATTTGGTGATAATCGGAGCTGGAGTCGGCGGCCACGGTGCTGCACTTCACGCTGTCGAGAAGGTAGTTGTGTTTATTTGTTTTCGATTCGGTTTTGGTAGTTTGAAAGTTGATGAGGTGAATTCAATTAAATCTGTTGATTTGTTAGATCTAAATTAGTTGAATTGGCTCAATATGAGATCAAACGAACAGTGGAATTAAAGTAGCTGGTGCCTTTTGAACTTGAGGCTGGAAGATTGCTTTAATGCTTTCTGGCAACCAGTAATAATACGTACGCGCCTTTGTCCATTTATACTTAATTTTTGAGTCGAGAAGCACTTTCTCAGATTGTAACAAAAGGGTGTTTTGGATTAGATATACCATTATCGGAAAGTTGGTTATTGTTATATTTCTTTCGCTCTCTTCATACATGAAAAGTTTACACGGAAGCTTATAACAGTGAAAATACCACATTCTGCAGAGTCTGAACTTACTAGCTCGCTTCAAGTCAAATTAAACATTAAATATAAGCAGACTATATTCCTTGTTCCTTCTAAAACTCAAGTAAACTAAGACTCTGATATGGTGATTGTTGCTTTTTTCATCTCTCCATTTCTTTTTTGGTTGTCCCTTTCTTTGATTTACTGATTCATTTTTTTTCCCTGTTGGAGACCTGATATTGACTCATTCCACACATTTTTGTCTATTTCAGTCCATCAGCATTGTGTTTAACCAATCACTTATTTATTCGCACGACTAATATCTGTCAATTTGTATATTAAACAACTTTGAATATATTGGTTTCTGGTTATCAGTAATCCAGACAATAACTCTGTACATGGTTCTTGGCTATCATTCAAAGAAATGGCAGTGCGTGGTGCTAGGCTGCTAGCTGCCTGAGATTAGAACAACTATAATTATGAGTTTGCTTCTTCCTTTGTACATCCATTCCAACTTGCTTGAGGTTAATTTATCATGCACGCTACCTTTGTAGGGCTTAAAAACTGCCATTATTGAAGGGGATGTGGTTGGAGGAACATGTGTAAATCGGGGTTGTGTTCCTTCCAAAGCCCTCCTTGCTGTAAGTGGTCGTATGCGGGAGCTTCAAAATGAACACCACATGAAGGCTTTTGGTTTACAGGTAAATAAATCCCTTTATTCTAATGTTCTTACAATATTGTGAGCTCATCCTAACTTTCTAGTGTTCGTAGTAAACAAGTGGAAAAAAATCTAGTCTAAGATTAAGAAAATGGAAGAGAGCAAGATATACATGATTTTTTGGAGCTTTATCTTTCACAATCTGTATTTTTATAAGTAATTGATTGATATGTATGCCTCTTCGTTCTCATGTCTTGTCTTTCTTTTTTTAACATTTTATGTTCACTTGTTTACAATGTGTCATTTCCATGTTTCGTAGTTGTGTCTATGTTATGTAAGTCCTCTTTTAGCTGTTGACGTGCTGATGCAAACTGCTCTATTGCCATTATTAATCTGGTTACTTAGATGGAGCCTGTTAATTGGCATCCTGAGTATCTTGGTGAAAATTGGTTAGCAGATCTACTACAAGGCAGAAAGGAATGAAGCATCATACTTTTGCTCTCCTCAATTAGATGTAGGCAGATTCCTCACCAAGCAGAACCCCTATTGCTCTCGGGTTCATACTCAGGACATCTAAGTTTAAAATAGTATGCAAGTTTAATATAGGAAAATTCCTGTATTTGATAGTTCTAAAGTTTAACCTTACCTCCTGGCAAGCAGAAAACTCCTCCAACAGTGTTTTATTAATAGGAGTGTACTCCTTTGTGGAAGTCCTAAGCATCAATGAGAGTATCAATATTTTATTTGTTATCTATTTAGAGACTTCATCGCTTAAATTCAGTGAATATATGTTACTTTTAAACCTTTCTCTCTTTGTAAGGAAGTATCTGATGCAATGTTTCTCTCCTTGAGGGTGTGATGTGACTTGGTAGAGAATTGTTAATCTATATGTGGATTTTGGCCTAGATGTAGAATTCTCTTCCAACTTTTAGAGTACCGAAGTTTTCTAATAATAGGAACTTCCCAGATTTTTAAATGTTGAGTAAGTTTTCATGAATATATCTTTTCAGACTTGTTTAAATTTCTATGCTGCATGTGATTTGAACATTCTTAGCCCAGACAGCATATACTTTTATAACTCAAGTGGCTTGGATCAAGCTGGCATTTCCATGCAGATCATGTAGCTCTCTCTCTCTCATAATTTTTTTGGGAGGTAATTAAAGATGTCATTGCAAAGGATTTTGAAGGGTGTACTACTCATTTATCTCAAAAGGATGTGTGAGGTTTAGTTTTTCATAGTATTTCTATAATGTATAACTGTTTTATTAAATTTTGTGCTTCTGTCTCGAACCTGATGATAGGTTGCAGCTGCTGGATATGACAGACAGGCAGTTGCTGATCATGCCAGCAACCTTGCCTCAAAAATCCGAAGTAACTTAACCAATTCGTTAAAAGCTCTTGGTGTTGATATATTGACTGGTGCTGGTACAATTTTGGTATGTAGAACATTCGCTCATTAGTATTCAGTAAAAGGATGCTATAAATTTAGTATAAGTACTGCTATTCGATGTATGGTTATCATTTGATTAGGCATGCATAAAATGAATGTTTGTGAATGATGGCACTGTTATTCATGGATACATCTAGGGCCCACAAAAAGTGAAGTATGGAACCGACAATGTAATTACAGCAAAAGACATAATCATTGCTACTGGGTCCGTACCCTCTGTACCTAAGGGAATTGAAGTTGATGGTAGGTTCTTTTTCCTCACCATATCCTATTATCACTATTTTCTACTTGAGCTTTGGATAATCCTGCATTAATCTCTACATCTAGCTCTTTTCGTTTTTTTTTTCCTTCATTTAATTTCATCTCTCATTTTTTTTTTCATTTTTACAAAATTACTGGATCTTTTTATGGAATTTCCCTTATTAGTATGAAATCTTCCATCTTTCTTGGTTTATGAGATGACTAAGTACTACAGGATAGTGGCTTGCAGGTAAGACAGTGATAACTAGTGATCACGCACTCAAACTGGAATTTGTTCCTGACTGGATAGCTATCGTGGGAAGCGGTTATATTGGTCTGGAGTTCAGTGATGTGTATACAGCACTTGGAAGTGAGGTTGGCACATTTTCTAAATTATAAATTCAAAGGCACTTCTTGTCAAGTTAGTTTCATTTATAACAGCACTGTCTTTGGAGTTTGTTCTGGTGATTATTTGACTGGATTATTAATGTGAAGGCCAAATAGTTACATTGGACTGGAGGACTAAAGAAATATCTAATAATTTTTCCTGAAACTGTAATTAGGTGTTTCTCAACTTGATCCTAGGAAGTTTGTGTTAACTATCAGAGTCTGGATACATGGTCCTTATTACCTGCAGCCCCCTCCCTACAGCAACGTTGGCAACATTAAGGCAGCATAATAGCCTTTATTGTTCTTTACTTCAGCCATACCAGTGATAATTCACTGTTTATCTCCTACAATCATATTTCTGTGACAACAAACATGGCATGCTCTTTCCTTGTTGCTTGTTTGTAAACTACTTCATGTTTTTTTTTTTAAAAAATGATGAGAAAAATGCTTTTGAAGTTCTATTTTTTGTGACATGACTTGCTGGACTGTTCTTGATATTTTAGGGTGTGGATTCGGTAGGTTAGTCAAAAGCAGTTGGCTATTTGACAGTTTATGTGATTGGCGGGCAGGGTGAGCGTAAGTCTTTAGTTGGGGTTCCAACTTCATTGTTCCAGCATCTTGCTTTCTCCTTTTCAATTTCTGCTGATTAAATTGCTGTGTCTTGTGGTTCTATTATGATACTGCATGGATTAGTTTTTTTTAAGTACGGAATCTGGTGAAAAAAAAAAGTTTTAATGATTATAATAAACCTTATGTCTAATGGAGAAGAATGCAGTAAGGATTCTGGCTCGGGCTTCATAAAAATATTATGATCCTTTGGGTGGCCATAACTTCTAAAATTTTAGTTTTGAAAAGGTGCTTCTGTTGGGTGTAGATGAGTTGGGGAAGAAAGATGAAAGGTTTGCAAACATTTGGGAAAAGGAAGAAAAGAAATGAATGGCTGAGGCCACACCTGATATCCATTCTGAGAAATGTGACATGGAGTTGAGTAAAATTGATGAATCAGCAAAGATGCCATTATTGGGGATGGTAAGAATGCTATGAAGGACTACCACTATAACTATTATGGAAGCCCTATGGAACTGGCCTGAAATAATGTCTCATATCAGAAATATAATAGTTGGGAGATGGGCAAGAAAAATAAATTTATGTCATTATCTTCTACTCCATTCACTGACCCTGCCTAGTGGGATTAAGGTTTGGCATGTTGTTGTTTTCTTCAACTGAAGTCTCCTTTCAACTTATCTATGAACTGAAGTCTCCTTTCAACCCATCTATGACTTTGTAACTGTACTAAGAGAAGTTGTTGGATGAAGGCCATTGTATATGATGATTTAGATTGGCTATCCCGTCTTTTGCATCTTAAAATTACTTCAAAACTCAAAAATAAAAATTTTCCAGAGAAAATTAGAGATTCTTTGTGCCAGGAGTTTTAAGAGGATGACCTGCAAAAAACTGAGTTGGAGATTTCTAAATCTTTAAATTATACTGTTCTCTGGCCTAGACACATGAAAGAAGTTTCCTCTTTGAAAGATATTCATCTTTGTCGTTTTCCTATGCCCCTGTCTCTGGACCAGGATGTTAATATTTTGATTATGGAAATTTATCCATTTGATAATTTATCTGACCAGTCTTTGTACCAACTTTATGTTAATAGGGGTACCATATATGTTCAATTTGATAATTCTCTATTCATTTCAATGAGTGGTGAAAAGCACATAGCATTGTGCACATTCTGGGAAAATATATTAAACAAGTATAAAATATAATAAAGTTCCTTGTCAGAAGGAACAGCTTTGTAAGAAGGCTTACATCTTTAGGGATCTTAGTAGAGCTCCCATTAGGATTTTTGAGTAGAGAATGAGTTATTTCTGAATTATAGTTTTCCATATTTTGTGAGGTAGTTTGTATAAGGTCTGATTTTTTTCGGGTCCAACTGCTTGCATATGAGATGTCTCCCACCTTACATCTAGATTTTTCATTTTTGTTCCATAATATGAGATTCTACCAAATTTCAGTGACCACTTTATTAGCCTGCAGGCCTCTGTATGATAAAGGAAAATGCATATCATCCCAATTCTTTTTTTTTTTTTTTCTGTAACAAATGCAGTAAGTTGTAAAAAAATTACCAAGCTGACCATAAAACTATTGATGCAGGTCACATTTGTTGAAGCTCTAGATCAGCTTATGCCTGGCTTTGATCCTGAGATTGGAAAGTTGGCCCAGCGGGTTCTGATAAATACTCGAAAGATTGATTATCATACTGGTGTATTTGCAAGCAAGGTGCTTTATGGCTCACCGCCAGCTTCTTTGTTTTAGTTTCCAGGAAATATCACCACAGATAGATGGAAAATTTTCTTTCTTTTTCCTTTGTAATTTTTCTTTTAAATTTCTCTTTCCCCCCTTTATGTTCAGTTCTCATAGCTTGACACTGTTAACAGATTACTCCTGCAAAGGATGGGAAGCCTGTAACAATTGAGCTCATTGATGCTAAGACCAAGGAACCAAAGGATACTCTAGAGGTACACTGCATGCATTTGTCATCATCAGTCCTTAACCATTAAACTTGTAACAAAATTCTTTTTTTATTTTTTTTTGTGATTTCCTTTTGTTTTCTGTTTTTTTTTTTTTTTTTGGGGGGGGGGGGGGGGGAGGGGGGGGCAAGGGGACTTTATCTTACCATTGGGCACTCTAGGCTGATGAAATATGGTAAAAAGAAAAAAATCAAAAAATTTCATTCCAGATCTGTTCTATATAACTCTGTTTCTCTGGTTTAGTTTTGCATTTCCTTTCTGGCCATACTCTTACAATTTAAGTCTTGTGTCATAAATTTTGGCTTCAGATTCTGTTAGGGCACTGTTCCAAACCATTCCGTGAACTTTGTAAGACCTTGCTTATTAGTCCTGCTTAAGTATTGACATTTGAATGAAGGAAATGAATTTCAAAATAAAATCCCATTAAAGTTGTAGTCGTTTGCCCAATTTACTTTTTCAAAATTCCGTTCTCTGTGAGATGCAGGTGACCGATTGTCATCTACTGGCTACCCTAGGATAATCTTGAATTTGTTGTGTTCCTAGGTGGATGCTGCTCTTATTGCTACTGGAAGGGCTCCATATACAGCTGGACTTGGTCTGGAAAATGTAAGTTGAATATGATAATGGGGGTAATTCACACCAAAAGCCACAAAACTTTGGTGTCTTTTGCAATTTGGTCACTAAACTTTAATTAATTGTAAAGTGATCATAAAACTTTCAAATATTTTGTAATATGATCACATTTACGACTTTTCGGCATGCTCTTGCCGACACATCAGCGCGATGTCATCAACACATTAGCAATTCTGCCGAGAATATGCCAAAAAGTCTTAAATGTGATCACATTACAAAATATTTAAAAGTTTTGTGATGACTTTACAATCAATTGAAGTTTAGTGATCAAATTGCAAAAGACACTAAAATTTTGTGACTTTTGATGTGAATTACCCTGATAATGGCTTGTTTCAATTACTAATGAAACATCAACTTTCATGGGTGCTAAATAAATTATATTCATGTGCAGATTAATGTACAAACTCAACGTGGATTTGTTCCAGTTGATGAGCACATGCATGTAATAGATGCTAATGGAAAATTGGTGAGCATGACTTTCCTTCATTTGTGTTATGTTCTTATTACCTGTGTTCCACTGATTCTGATCCTTGACTAATAGGTACCTCACTTGTATTGTATTGGTGATGCAAATGGAAGAATGATGCTTGCTCATGCTGCAAGTGCACAAGGAATCTCTGGTAACAACCTACTGCTCTACCTTGTGAAACATGTAGTTCTTTTTTTGTGTTATTTAGATTTATATGACTTTTGCCATTGCTTCCTTCATATAGTTGTTGAGCAAGTTTGTGGGAAGGATCATGTGCTGAACCATTTGAGCATCCCAGCAGCATGTTTCACTCATCCTGAAATTAGTATGGTTGGATTCACAGAGGTAATTGCGCTTCAAGAATTTTTTTTCTTTCCAACTGTTTTTTTTGGTAACTGGCAAATGCATGTATTGTTTTTACATGTTATCTTCTAGGGCATCTGATATTTAAACATTCCACATAGTCAGCTTGATTTGGTGACTGTTACAGCATAGGACTTCGTGGTCATTAATTCCCATGTGTGGATGTGTGTGTTTGCATGTATACATGTCTATATGTATCTATATATATGTGCATTATTTGTTTAGAGGAAGTGATTGCTAGGATTAGATAAAAAACAAGTGATGTGGGTGTGGGGGAGAACAATGATGTGAGTACAATTTTGTTGATGTTGTATCCAATAAAGGCCTCAACAAGATTTGTGTTGGTGCCCCCCCCCCCCCCCCCCCAAAAAAAAAAAAAAAAAAAAGGGGGCACTCATTAAGTTGGCATGTGGCAAGGATATAGAATGATTATTTCTAAGCGTGCATGCGCATTTGAAATGATTATTGCTAAGCATGCATTCGGATTAGTCCAGACATGAATACTGATGGCAGTAGCAAAAGGATATTTAAAAATAGTTTTTCATACAAATAAAAGGTGGCTAAAAAATTCTTTCTGTTTGTTAGCCTGATATACATCATTGAATCTATTCTCTAACAGTTTGGTTTTCTAATTGGTAACTTTAACTATAGTTCTAGCTTTGGAGGGCCTAAGATCAGGTCTCTAATGTTAACCGTGCCAGTATAATCCTGGAAATGGTCTCTAGTTTTGTTTTCGTGAAGTATTATTTTAATCCTAGCAGGATATCACATGAAAATGTTTTGTCATCATAATCTTGAAAGTAGTATAAGAGCAGTTATTTACTTGACAATAACAATAGACAATGATAATAATAGTAAGATCAGCTATAACTTTTGAATTTGGGTTGAATAATTCTGGAATACTGCAGCCCCAAGCAAGAGAGAAAGCTGAAAAAGAGGGATTTGAAGTCAGTGTTACCAAGACTAGTTTCAAGGCTAACACAAAAGCCCTTGCCGAAAATGAAGGGGAAGGACTTGCTAAGGTGATATTGGATAATCCCCACAGATTTTGTTCTGTAACCTGGCCTATTCTGCTTTTTCTTTTCTTCCCTGGGTAGCTGTTGCATGTTTTCTCATTGTCTTTTGGTGGTCTATTGTTTTCTGCAGTTGATTTACAGACCTGACAGTGGAGAGATTCTTGGAGTACACATCTTTGGATTACACGCTGCTGACCTCATCCATGAAGCATCTAATGCAATAGCTATGGGAACACGGATACAGGTTTAAATTTTTTACTTTTACTTTAAATTGCACATGCTTGTGCATAAAGCCATAAACCAGTAGTCTGTATGAAAATATCATCATATAGAAATGGCTTAAGAAGGTCTATGACTTCTTAAAGTTAATATTTAACTTTTATATAGCAATAGCTAGACCAAATTTCCAAGCCATGTGATCTAATTATAAGAATAATAATGACTAGGGAAGAAACTGAAATTCTCTTGGGAAAGAAAATTTTCAAATCTTATATCAGCTGATGAATATGTAGCATTATCCACAAGAAATGAGAAAACAAAATGAGGGCCAATGTAGCCTATTTTGCAAAAGTAAAAGAAAACAAAAAAAAAAAAACAAAAAAAGAAAGAAAAAGGATTCACTATTTCAAATATGGCCAGAACCTCATAAACTGGCGTGTTACACATGCAGTAGGAAATTGAAGCATGTTTGGATAACAATTTTTTTCTCACATCTGAATATGCACGCAATTTGGCACATGATATGCATGTGCCCCATTTAATGCATCAAATGACATTTATGCTAATTAATTTGACATGTTTGAAAGATAAAACAAGGGGAAATGCTTGGTCAATCACAAAAGTTTTATGGGGATGTCAAGCTAGCAGCTTTTTTCTTCCTATCTTATAAGTTATTGCATAAACATATATATATATATATATTTGTGTATGAAAACATAGAAAACAGTACCTTTCTTCTTCTTATTCAGTGCTGTATGAGCAGTATGTTCTCTGCATTATCTAAAACCACCAGGGATTCAATTCCTCTGCTTTCTATACCCACAATCTGGTTCTTGCTTTCTGCAGGACATAAAATATGCTGTTCATGCACATCCAACGTTGTCTGAAGTACTCGATGAACTCTTCAAATCAGCCAAGGTAAGCTCTAAATTCCGTTGTTAACATATTGGCAGCAAAAAAGAAGCATATTCTATATAGTCTAGTTTCTTTGCCACCCATTGCTAATGTCAGAATTGTCAATCACAAACCTGTATTTCCGACCCAGAAAGTAGTCAACATTTGCTTTCTTAACACCGAAGCTCAATATGATGTGCTTGTCCTAGGTTGGCAAACTAAAAGAACATATCAAAAATGATGAACGTCGTCTGGTTCTCTTGATCTCTACTCTCTAGATGAGTCTGGAAAACTTAGGCCACACAGGCCAAATACTTGTAAATCCCTTACACTTGTCATCTACGAATTGCTGCAGGTAAGGAGGAAAGCCTCCTTAGGTCCTGAACTGAGATTCCCTATCATTTTACACTGGTATATCTGATCCACCGTTCCTGCACAGATGAACATTGAACAAAACATCCTCTGTCCTCTTTTCCCCGCCTTACACAATCTGCTTTTGACTGTTAGAAGAAATACAGACGAGCTCGTATAATCGTCATTCATAGTTTCATCTCCTCCTCTGTTGCAGGTTAACCATTCTAGTCCAGTTAGCGAACCAGTTGCTGTCTAAGCTTATCGGGAAGGTATAATTTTGCAAGAGGCTCGAAGATTTTGATGTCGAAGCTGCGCTGCTGCCCATCATGTCTTTCTCCAATGGCCGAGTGGCAAGACGAGTAAGATGATACAAACAACACACAAAAGGGAGAAGAAGGGATAGTGTCTGTCTGCAGTTGTTGTTTCCTCAATTTTGTGTCAATTTTTTTGCATAATGAATGGACTAGTCTTCATTATTAGTCTTGGGGGTTGTTTTACTTTCCTTCTTATAGAGGCTGTAACTGTAATTGCCATTGTTGAAATATCAGCAGATATATAGAAGCCTTAATTATAAAATGGTGAATTCAGTTGGGTCTTCTGATGTGCTATTTAATTAGCAGAAATGAAATGTTATTTGGACACTCTTGCGAGCATTGATTAACTGTCCTTTAAACACATCATTCATAATAATTGATGGTACCCTCAATTTCAGAGGAAGAAAACCAAAAATAACAATCAGAGTACTCAATCTAATAACCCTTTAGAATGAAAAACTCGGAATGTATCATTTGTAGATTGAAGGGGTTAAAATGAGGTGTATATGTAGTTAAATTTTATTATATTTTTAGAATTTATTTTAATTAATTTACCTTATAATTTGAGCTATTTTATTCTCAAACTTTCACTAATTTTGTTAAAAACATAAAATAAAAACGCTAACTGAAAAACTCAAATAAAATACTTAGAAAAAAACTAAATAAAACCTTCTATTATTATATTGTTCTATTATGATAAAAGTAAAATAAAAATATCACATGCAAAAATTTGTAATAAATGTGACGGAATAGAAACCTTGAGATTTTTGTGTCTTGAGTTTGGTGTTTTTATTTATTTAACTTATTATTGATTTTGTTACGTATTTATTCTTTAGCATTGAAATTATTATTAATTTTAATAAATTATATTTATTATCATAAAAAAAAATGTACACTTTTACGGCTTACTTCCTTATAAATGCAAAGCAACAATATTAAAGAAACAGAAATATTATTTAGATATTTAAATTTAATATTTTTTATATTAATATATTCTGAGAATATAAAATGGTAATAAAAATGTCAAATTTAATTTTTTTTAAATAAAAAAAAAAGAGTAAATAAACTGTGAACCGGTCCGGGCGGTCAATGGTGTGAGTTCATCACAAGAATTTACTGAAGAGGCCCCCACATTTAGGCAATCTACCCACTCTGTCACAAGAGAGAGAGAGAGAGAGAGATCCATTGATGCCTCAGTCAACTTTCTCTCTCTAGGGTTTGTTCTCTATTTATACAGACATAGGTTTTGTGTACACACAGACCTATATATATATATATATATACAATACACACATACAGATAACGCCTTTTTTCTCTGGGAAAAAGTACCGAGTGTTGTTGAATCAATCGAGAGATTGCGAACCTTTGTGTTCGTGGATCGATCGGTCGATCTGGTTTTGCTTTTCAACATATCTCGAGCTCTTGTCTTTTTTCTGTTGTTGATTGTTTGGATCGGAGGTTGATTAGTAGATTACAATCATGTTTTTGGTCGATTGGTTCTACGGAGTCCTCGCATCGCTCGGTCTCTGGCAGAAGGAGGCTAAGATCTTGTTCTTGGGCCTCGATAATGCCGGCAAGACCACCTTGCTTCATATGTTGAAAGACGAGGTTTGTTTTCTCTCGGCTCCTCTCCTCTCCTCTCCTCTCTGTCTATCCCCTTGCTTGTTTTGTTTACTTACTCATTTCTATTGATTTATAGACATTTTAAAACTTTTGTCTGGTGTGTGCGTCTCTACTTAATGTTCTATCCTGCCTGCTTGCTGTGAAACACAAAGACCTTCGCTTTTCCTTTTATGTCGGCTTGATTATTCAAACATTGTCTGTAATGAAGAATCAATGTTAGAATGTTGACATGGACGTTAATCTCAGGCAACGTGATTAAGATTTGGAGATTTCATGTACATATATGTTTGTTTTTATTCCTACCATTTATTGTGGGCAAAATTTTCTTCAATTTTATTCTTTAGATAAACAGACTCATTTTCGGTTCTTATGTCAGCTAAGCCAAATGAACAAACTACTCAAGTTTTGTGTGGATTGCGGTATATGAGTTTCTTACTCATTGGGACGGGTTGGATTTCATAACCTGCTTGCCATCGGGCCTTTTCAATTTCTGAATAGAGGGATGCCCTTCCTTAAATATTAGCATTTTGAAATTTTGAACTCGTGTTCCCGTTGGTCTGTGAATTTTGCAGAGATTGGTTCAGCACCAGCCAACCCAGTACCCAACATCTGAAGAGCTGAGTATTGGGAATATCAAGTTTAAAGCCTTTGATTTGGGTGGCCATCAGATTGCCCGCAGAGTTTGGAAAGATTATTATGCTAAGGTAGATCTTATTGTGATTTAATGTGTAATTCTCTTTGCTTCATTCTTAGACTGATAAGAATTATTGTTTTTCTATATGACACTGACAAATACTTGATTGAGGCTCTAAACTGAGATAGAAAAATTTCTCTGTGATAATTGATTTGCCCTTATCATTTTTCAATAATTGTTGTTTTATTTGTGTTAATTGGTTGCTTTGTGTAGGTATTATATTGACATTTGAGTCAGGAATACTGTTTATGGCTTTGCCATTGATATGCTTGTCTCGGTGTCATTTCATTGCCAGTGGATTGTTTACTATATTGTTCTTGTCTGTTTCTTTGAGTAAACGTCATAATGGATGTAAAGGCAGAATGGCAGTTACATTATTGTCTTTGTTCATTAGCTGCTGCAATGAATTACATTCCACTATGGCGTATTTGTCTTTTCTTCCCCTTTGTTTATTGAAGTCACCAGATACGACAAAGATAAAATAACAGGGTATGTGTCTGACATTATCAAAATTATAGTTTGTATGCGTTATTTATAGTTCGCAACATGTCTATGTATCTGCTTCTAACTTCTGAATGCATGCTAAGCGTCCTAAGATTAAATATTTATGAAGGTTAACACATAGAATGCCTTTATCTTTACACATGCTGGCATCCAGTAGCAGAGTCCATATAATGTAGATTTTGTTTTGGTTATTGCAGGCAGTAACTTATTATGCATTAGAAAAATTCTATTCATTGTGTTTTATATAGATGCCTATCGTATTATTGATATTCCCCTTGCTTATTCATATGCTTCTTTGTGATCTAACTGGGTGTACAACTGTATTTGGATGTAATGTGTTACTGGATTTGTGCATCTCATTTGGACCTCCTTCTTCCTTAGCATCTCGAAAATTGATATGCTATTTATCTAATTAGCTGAGATTGTTCTTTCTTTATATACATTGTTTCCTTCATACAGACAATTTGAAAGTAGTTGTGATAGACTTCTCTTCTTTTGATGTTGGTAGACCCCCATCCTGTTCCATCCCTTCTTAAAATTTTTGGGATAACATCAATTATCCAGATCAATTGGGACTGGAGGATCCAGCAGTTCTTGTTTATGAATTGGCTACGCAATGCTAAAATTCCAGGTGGAGATCATGTAGCATTTTTAAAAAAATAAAAAGGGCCTTTGGAAGATACCATTGGAAATTAAATAAATAAGCCTTAATGTTCTCGAACTGAGGTAAATGACGGACACTGGCAGCTTGCAGTTACCGCATCTACCTTTTTGGTTGTACCTGCTTGTTTTCCGCTATATGGAAGGATATTGTCATCAACATTAATTATCACAAGCCTTAATTTCAATAGAT
The DNA here is from genome assembly GCF_014633365.1 of Diospyros lotus. Taxonomy (NCBI): domain Eukaryota; kingdom Viridiplantae; phylum Streptophyta; class Magnoliopsida; order Ericales; family Ebenaceae; genus Diospyros; species Diospyros lotus. The sequence goes on along the minus strand of NC_068342.1, from coordinate 42,357,203 downwards.
GATATCAGCTATAAAGATTCTAGCTATAGATTCATCTTTATTTATGATGATATTTTTGTAAATTAATATGTTACATGTCATGGCTGAGATTTTTGCCCTTTTTTTTTCTGTCTTCATTCTTTTGTTATGAATTTCTTCCATTCCGTCCACTCTCCTTGCAAGCGTGTCTATTGGTCTTTTTCTCACATGTATAAATGATTTTAATTCATTTTGTGCATCTTATCTTTAATAATGTCCCTTCAATCTTACTATGTATAATTTCATTTCTACTTTCTTTTTCTTTAGTGTATAAGGCGCATCTACTGTAGTATCCTTGTTTTAGTTATATTCATTTCGTATGTTGGTACTTAAATTACTATCATTCTGTGCCATACAATAGATTCGGTCTTATAACTGTCCTATTAAAATTTTCTTTTATCTTTGAAGGGATTTTACAATCACATAAATTGCTAGAATTGGAAGCAATTTTTGCACTTCAATTATCTTGTCTTGATTCTGTGAGTATCGTCCTCATTATCTTTCATCCTTTTCAAGCAATTGATCCAAGAATAGGACCTTTGTCAATCTGATGTCCCAGTTGCTCTTGACAACTATTTTAGCTGGATGGCTGTGAGTTGGTGATATGTTAGGATGTTTTGAACCTTCATAATCCCAGATGAACATTTCTGTGTTTACTTGATTCATGAGGCGAATATTAACATTGGTAGTTTGTTGGTGACACCTTTCTGTTTCAAGGAGGCATTTAAATTTAAATGGTACCTCACCAAACACATCTACATTGATCTGAATCTAACAAGTTTGTAATTGCCAGATCTGCTCTGTCTATAATTGTGAGATCAGTTAGTAATCAAGCAAGTTCTTGAATATCATACTTATATGGGTTTCAGAAATTACTGAAGTCCCTAAACAAAAATAATGGAAACCTGTTTAAGGCAATCAGTTGATGATGAGTTCAATAGTACCAATATTTTGGTTATTGTCAAATTAATCGTTGGTTCAAGCTATATGTTGTTCTGTTCTGTTTAAATGATCAAATTACACTGGAATTTTCTACTGACACAAAGGCAATCATTTGGCTGTCAAATGCTTACAAGTGGCTAAAGTTTAAAGTTGTTGGAGGAATTCTCAAGATTGTGTACAATTCTAGGTCAGTTATGACCATACACCAAATAGAGATATTTGACAATACTCAATAATTATACATTTGTCTGACAGTAGAAAACAGGGAAAACATCACAATTTTGTTCGCTTTGTAGAATCTTAGATGATCATGAGCACTCAATTCCTGTTTGATATATGTTCTGTGTAGTTTTCTAAAAGGTGCTAGGCGCCAGACTAAGGCGTGGCGCTTAGACGGACTTAGGAAAATTGTTGATTTTTTTTAATTAAATTAAAATTAAAAATGACATAAAAATATATATATATATCTAATATTTATATATTAGATATATATCTATCATATAAATAGAAAAGAAAAAATATATATATCTAATCTAATATATAAATAGAAATAAAAAAATATATATCTAATATATTTAACATATAAATAAAAAATATATATATATCTAACATATAAATAAAAAAATTAAATACATAATAAACCCTAACAGCTAACACCAGTAGCGCGCGCGCGCGAGAGAGAGAGAGAGAGGGGTCGGAAGCGGAAGCAGAGATGGAGCTTAACAGCAGTGGTGGCGTTGACGCAGCGAGGAAGCGGCAGCGAGGACGGAGGAGCTTGACGGTGTAGAGGCTGTGAGAAGGTCGCGATGGAGCTGGAGGCAACGAGGAGGTTCCGACGGCGTTGAGGCAGCGGCGGCCTTGGGCTGAGAGGGCGAGACGGCTGAGAGGAGTAAGAGAGGCTTCGGAATTGACAAAGGGTAAGATTTAAACCCAAAAATTAGGCGTCTCAGGCAGCGCCTAGCCGCCTGGGCCACCTATGCGCTGCCGCCGCCCGATTAATCGGGCCGGCGCCTAGAGGGGCTGACTAGACCATATTCGGGGCGGTCAGGGGCCGCTTAGCGCCTCACAGGCGCCTAGGCGGCCGCCTGGGCCGATTTTTACTGTGTGTAATTTCTTTGTTTTCTTTGTTTCCAGATTAAAAAGAATTGAAAATATTTTGATTTTGTGTCGTTTTCATTTTTGTATAAAATACTTTTGGGTACTATAGAACATATTGTTCTTTTAACTTACAGTATTTTGGAATTTTGATATTTAGTTCTGTCGGAAAAAGCAGTTTCCAAAACCAGTTCATTACGGTGTGGGAACCAGAGTCAGCAAAGAGTTCTTTGAGCCATAACTAAGTGGATCCCCAGATTTTCATGTTTATTTTGTTCCCTCCAGTGCTTCAATAGGTTTCTCTTATCTGTTACAAGCTGTTAGTCATCTCTCCTACTGCTGTTAGAGACATTAATACTGACAACATGTAAAATTGAACCGTTACGGGAAGACTACTAGCAGGAAAACATCGATGATAAGTTCTCCATTCTTATGGTCATGAGACTCTATGTGGGGCCTAAATATTTGTGTAAGGTTTTACTTGATATTTTGGTTTCTGTCTCTCAAGTCACTGTTGCAAGTGAATCTTGGGGGTTGTCTTCTCTTGAGAGTATTTTTTAGTTGCCGGCAGTTTATATTCATGGTTCTGTTGCATTTATGGGGATGTGTTTTAAAATTGGTCAATGCAATTTGGTGGTTGTTTCGTATGCTGGATTTCCACCAACTGCCATGGGGTGGCACTAGTACACGCCATTAAACTTTGAAATCACCCGATCCTATGCGATTAAATTATGTCGTTCTTGTGTATGAAGGTGGATGCTGTGGTGTACTTGGTGGATGCTTATGACAAGGAGAGATTTGCCGAGTCGAAAAAGGAGCTGGATGCTCTCCTCTCTGATGAGTCCTTGGCTATTGTCCCTTTCCTAATTCTGGGCAACAAGATTGACATCCCTTACGCTGCTTCAGAAGATGAGTTACGCCACCACATGGGTCTGACTGGTGTCACCACTGGCAAGGGGAAGGTAAACCTGGCAGACTCGGGCGTGCGTCCGCTTGAGGTGTTCATGTGCAGCATTGTCCGCAAAATGGGATATGGAGAGGGTTTCAAGTGGGTTTCTCAGTACATCAAGTAGGAGGAGGCAGTGGGATACAGATTAAGCTTTTTGGTATTTTACATCATGTTCCAGTACTGGATTTAAGTTGGACCTGTTGTCTGTTTGAAATCATCAGTGTTGGATATATTTCCATTGTTCCAATGTTTTAGTGAAATGAAAAACTTCACAACCAAAAAAAAAAAGTACCATTCTTATGACGTCGTGCCAAATTTTGGAATATGTGACCCCCCTTGAGTATTTGAAGGAGAGTAATTTCATTGGCAGGGTATTTTAACCTCTAGACTTCATCATGTGCCGCAATTTTTTGTTACCAAGTCCTAATAATTCATGGGTACTTAGTTGTTGGTCCTAGGGTGGGGTGGGGTACGTACTTCAAAATGCATCTCTTATTTGAAACATTTTTGCTATAATATATAATATTTCTGCCCTTGTATGTACACTTGAGGGTACATTATATCCCTTACCTGTTTCCTTTTCTTCTCTTTAACTTCCTTCTTAATTGAGATCTTAGAAATAAGCTATTTTTTTGGTTTGTCCAGCTCCGGGTACAACAAATCTTTACGTTTCTGGCTGGCAATCAGCTGGTTCTGTTCTGAATGTGCCACTACAATGAGAAGCAGCCTTCTCCTAACCCTTCTCTAGACTCTAGAAGATTTTATGTAATCATGGTATTCATAATTGATAAACCAAAATCTAACAATATAGGGTGCATTAATTGTTTAAGGCAAATCACTGGCTTTTCTCTCTTAATCACTGATTATATATCTTGAACTAAGAAGCTATTTTCTATTTGTGGGGAGTGTCGTGCACCTCGGTTTGACTTAGGGTTCTAAGTGAGAATTGGAAGAAATTGAGGGAGAAAAAACTGAACCAGAACAGAGAGAGAATTTATAAAGAGAAAAGATGACTTGAAGTTTGATTCATTCAACAGATTCTATTTTTTAACTGATCTATTCTATTTATAAGTTTTATTATCATTTCAGTTACAATACAATTTGACGGTATAATTATAAACAAAAGGTTAAGTACAATGTCGTAATTGCCTTACACCACTATTACTATTATTTTTACCAATATATATACTTGGGGTCGTGACAGAGCTCCTCAGCTCCAAAACAAGTATATCCCATCTCCAATTTCCCCAAAAGCTGTCTTCTTTTCTTGTTTGTTTTAAAGTCATATGGTCTTGGCAGCTACTTTCAGTTCTTTGTCTAAGAAACAAAAGGCTGAAAATATTTTGGATTATTTTTACGGTCAAAGGAGGAAGTTTGGTGGCTTACCCACCAACTACTACCTCCTCAACTTGGTACTTTATTTTTGTTAAACTACATGGAGAAGCTATGCATTATATCACACAGAATCAAATACCTTTTTTTCATAGTGATTAGTGATTGTCCGAGGAGTAAGCCAATCTGCCACACTTTACTGTGTAATCAAATCAGGGCATTACTACTGTGAGGAGTAATGCAGTTAGATCGAACAACATAATACTACTACTCCAATAAAAGTCAGCCCTCTGATTACAGTTTCACAATCACAACTCTTCTTTTGGTGGCAGTAGTTACTGTAATGGCAGGCTCAGTATCATCAAGAAGCAAAGTTCTCATCTTGCTTTTGATTACTGCTGCGGCTGCTGCTTCTTCCTTCGACCAAGGTCAGTTTACTAGTTTCTATGGTTTCATGCCATGCATAGGTTCTTTTTTCTCTTTCCTTTTGGTGGTTTCCATGATGTTTTAGTTTTGCTTACAATTGGAAGCAAGCTTAGCAGGGGCAGCTGTTCCAGTTACAAAGGGAGGTGCTGGCCAAATCCTTGCAAATGCCTTGTTGTGCTTCAACAAGAAGATTGTAAGTGGGATGTTACTTATATCCTGTCTTCAGTTATTACCGTTGTGCTGTCATGGACAAAATCCAATTTATTACGATTTATGCCATGTTGGGATCTTGGAATTTTGGGAGGGAAATGGATTTGAAAAAGAAGATGGGCTTCTATCTATCTGTTATTTGTTTATTTGTTTCGAGGTGTTTCTAATACACTGGTTATTTAACTGTTCGTATGACACAGATTTACAGTAAATGTTATGAAGCTTACAGATTGGATGAGAGAGGATATCTAAATGTTCCACCTCAAGCAACAGACCTGTTTTGCAATGGGCCTTGCTTGGCTGAGACACAAGGCTTACTCAAATGCATTGATAATACATTTTCCAACTTCAGATTCAACAATAAGGCTACAATGGCAGACATAAGAGGCACAATCCAAGCTGCTTGCAGTTTCACAAAACAAAGGGGTACCGCCGCCGCCATACATACATACACATATTTGGCAGTGTTTGGCTCTTTCCCTTTGGCCTCTCTTGGTATGGCTTATGTTTCTGTTTCTGTTTGTTTCTGTAGGGAACTTCAATGTGGGGGATTACATACAAAGTGAGTCAAGTAGTTCAACACGGATTCCTAATGCAGCTAGAGTGCATGCCTTTCTGTTGAGTGCTGGATGCTTAATTTTCCTCTTCTAAAACCATCTTTGGTATTGTCACAGCCATACCCAAGCAATGCAGCTTGTCTTTTAGAACAAAAGATGCATAGCATTAGCTAGTGCAACTTTATTTGTTTTGCTTGGTCTATAGCCAATTAGTCAATTATTCATTGAACACGCACAGTGAGAGATTAACAGCGAACAATAACTAGATATATATTTAATAGAGTAGGGCCAGAACAACTAGCAGGGGGACTAGACCCAACTTAGGCATTACTTACCAAACAAACGAGCAAACACATACCCAAATACCAAAAAGAAACACCCATAGCACCAAAAGCAACTGTGTGCAACTAAAATCCATTCATCTCCCCCAGCCAGAACAGTAGTTGTGCTTTCATGTTCAAGCACAACCACCACCACCACCACCACATCCAGTCCTATTAGCATTGGCAAGCTCTTCTTCCTTCTTCACCCCTTCAGCGGCAGCCACACCTTCTACCTCAGCCTTGGCATCTCCCACAGTACATTCCACCACATCTTTGGCTTCAGAGTTCAGTTCTTCTTTTTTGGGGGAGACCACAGCAGGCTCCATCTTTGGGATTGTCATTGTCAGCGAGGGAGTCCTAGTATAACAGCACCGCTGCCACTACTCTTCACATCTTCTTTCTTTGGAGAGACAACAGCAGGCTCAGGCTCCTTCTTTGGGGTTGTCTGGAATAGAGTAGAGCCACAGGTCCTAGAGCAGCAGGAGGTCTTCCTGTCCATGATCTTAATTTCTTCTCACAGTTGGCACCACAAACAACAAAATCAGCCGCCCTGGTGGAGAGAGTGTACCCTGAGAGCTGATGTGCAGAATGGGGTGGTTGTGGTTGCCTATTTATACAAATTGATGAGGCCGACTGCTCATCTTCATCATCATCTTCTTCCTCTTCTTCTTCTTCTTCTTCTTCTTCTTCTTCTTCAGTAACTGAATTCATGGTTCCATTCCATACGCCTTCTTAACTAATTCCATGAACCCCGTCCATGAGCCATTTAATTAAGGGTAACCCTCCTTCCCGAAAGGGCCGAAACTTCAGGTCCCCAGAAATCATCATTTAATTAAGATTTCTTTCACAATTAGTGAGTGGGTTATAGTTCTTTATTGCAACCCTTTAAATTCTCTGCACATATCTCGCTTTCATTTGCACCCTTCTCCTTTTCCTCTTCCGTAATGCGTTGAGAATGTTACACATACATAATTATTTTTACTTAAAAAAACACAATTAAAATAAAAAGTAATAATATTATTTATCTAAATTAGACCTCCATCTCCGATCTAAATAAATAACATTACTCTTAAATAATGGGTACATATTGTTTATATCAATTGATTGGACATGCAATCTCACATGACATGACATGACAATTCTTCGTTAGACCATTAAATGTTAACTTTTGAAATTAACTAAAATATTCAAAAAAAAATATTAAACTCTTAAATAGTGTTTGTTGAAATGAATAAGATAAAATTGTATTAAAATAAGATTAGAATATTTTTCGAATCAAGATATAAAATGATCAAAATAAAGTTAAAAAATATTTCAAGATTTTTATTAAACTACTTATTAAATTTTTTAAAATATATCAGAGAACACATGTATTATTTTTTCTTATTTATAAAAATCAAGAAAAAATTATTTAGAGGGATGAGAGATAAATTTATGTGAAAAAATCAAGATAAGAAATTATTGACTTCTTTTTCAAGAGCTACCAGATAAATTTAATAAATATAATAAAAAATACTTTTATATGAAATACTTTTTATATATATATATTTTATCTATATTTTAGTTAACAAATAGTATCTTAGTAAATTGAAGAAGGGAACCTACCACATTCCCCAAACTTTCTCCAATTTAAAATGGTTGCAATGCCTTCATTTTGTAACATTTTTCACAAATTTTACAGAAAGAAAAACATCCATGTTGCTATGGTCTTGCCTGACCAAAGACACCAAGGGCTAGTCAATTGCATTAGCAACATATTTTCCTGCTCCATGTTCCAATTTCTTACCACCACAAACAATGATGCCAAACACTTCAAGTCTGCCAGATTTTAGTACCCATCTCAGTCCCAATCTGAGATTTTTTTTTTTTTTTAATTCAGAAATGACTACCATTAAGTATTAACTTAATAAATAAATGGATTTGAGTTGACAATAAACAAATTGCACACTACATTTTATGAAATTGTATTAAAAAAAAGTGAAAATATAAGCATTAATTTTTAATGAAAAAAAAAAAAAACAAATGTCAGTATTACACTTAACAAACTCCAGCATTAAACACTGTTTTCAAGATTAGAATTCAAATTGGCCATTTGTTATGCGAAAAACATTTACACCATTTAATTAATTTACTGTTTTTCTAACTAAGTTGTTGAATAACTTTTTTTTATTTTTTATTTTTATAACATAAGATCTCCAAACCCTCAACTAAACTGATTTTCACAAATATCCAATTATTTTCTTCACAAGTAAGATAAAACTCCATTATATAATAGGCGAAGCCTAAAAGACATGATGTCTACACAAACCTCACCACACATCTTGGGATGACATCCCCTTGCCGACGCCCTCTTACGGTGCCTCTTTTCGTGATGAAAAATTTAACTCAAACCTGATCCACCAATAATTGTGCTGAAAAAAAATTTAAACTTGAGTACTCGAGTAACCACCTCCCCAGCTGACTGCTAGGGCAACCCCGTGAAGCAACCTCACCACACATCTTGATTGACACTAATACTACATCAATCACATATGATTTGCAAAGCCACAAAAGCCCCTGCAACCATTGTAATTCAACTAAAAATTTGATTAAATGGATTAGACAACCCTAAAATCACAACAAAGACCAACCTAAACAACCTTTTAAGGGATTGACTTTGTTGGATAAATTTGATTTTTGTAAATTACAGTGTAACATACACGAATTATTGGATAAATCTAAACCAACAAATAGGCCAAACCCAATTTTACCCAAACAAAAATTGGAAGATAAGATATCCAAATGAAATAGACAGGTAAAAGTTTGTTCCTTATAATAATTTAAAAAAAAAAAAAAAAAAACTCTATATCTAAGATCCAAAGCATAGGAAGCAACCATAGCACCTCTAATCCATTACAAGAACATGTATACAATTTGAAACTGAAACTTGCCAACAGCAGAGCCAGTTACAAGCAATAAAACTGCAAGGTCATGCTACGGCTCAGACCAGTTAACCTTTGGCGATTGAGCAATCTCATTTAATTACAAGGCTCGGCTCCAAGGCAGAAGGCAGGCAAGTTTTGTGAGTCATTTTTTGGATGAACGGAAACCCCCAAATCCCATCATTGCTGCAACATCGGGGTCTATCTCAGTTTCCTCCTCTGCCGCTTTTTCCTTCTGATCCACAAACCAACCAACCCACCACTTGTGAAATAGTGCAAAAGACAATAATACATATGAAAAATACGTGAAATTTGTCACAATATGAGAACACGATATGTCCTCATTATAGTTGTTTGTTGCTTACAAGAGAGTTTATCTACATATCTATATCAGACCCCCCAAAATATTTAGTCTAAATGAGTGGCTGTGGCATATAAGTGCAACTAACCTTCTTCTCTTTCTTTCTCTCTCTTCGTTGGCGCTTCCTTTCCTCCTCTTCTTGCTGCTGCTTTAAAATCCGCTCATCCAAGTCTACGAACAAAAGTATTAAATCAGTAATTTACTCTCCTCATCTATCAATGATTATCAATGAGAATATGATTCATTCTTTTTCAAAAAAAAAAAACGAATGAATATAAAGTCCTCTAACAACAAATAAAAAACTGATGGGTTATGGTTGACAAGTGAGTAATCAATATTATTAACAGTACTTAAATTATGATATCTGAACTCAAGTAGTAGCCATAAACTATTACTGCTACGATAATTCCACCTTTTCTTGTTTTGCAACTCTTACCTTGTTCGGTAAAGCCTACGGTATCTTTCCGCTTCTTGAGAAGTTCAAATCTCTCCTGCACCTGCACAACATGAGAAGAGAAGGTTGCATTCTTACCTCCTTGTGAAAAATGAGACCCCACGCCCTAAGACCCCAGATGAAAATTTGCATCTTTAAACGAAACATTTAGGGTTTGAAAGATAGTTGGCCAAGTTTATTATACCATCCAGGCCACTTGATCCCACAACTGACCACATGACTGCAGAAATTATTTAAGGAAATTATTTCATTCTTGGAAAACATCCAACACAACGCACACAACGTTCCCTCTTTTTCACAAACTTACTTCTAGTTAGGCTGCAGACAGACAATGGAAATAAAAAATCCATCATGTATTTATTTATTTGAATTTTATACTGCTAGGCCTGCGCAACAAATGTTTTTAATTTTCCTTTTTTAAGTAAGCATTATAACAAATGCCTTCAACCCAATATAACGACCTCAAGTTTGATGCTGCTGTCACATTCCCAAGGGCAATAATTGTAATTTTCTTTTTCCTTTCTGTTATAGATAATTGTCCTTAGCTATAGGCAGTTAGGCTATATGGTTGTACTGCACATGGGTGCATGGGCTGTGAGGTTATATGGTTGTGTTGCACATGGGTGCATGGGCCGTGAGGCTATAAATAAGCCACAGCTAAGGGATGGGAGGGCATGTTGAGAAATGAATTGAATATACTCTGTTATCTCTCTCTCACTTTCTGTTACCTTTCTCTCTGTCTCTCAAACATTCTCCATCTTTTTGCTGTTTCCTTCCTTCCATCTGAGTTCTCCCTCCTAATTCTGCTCTCTCACTCTCTTAATCTTCTCAATTTCCTTTCTAAACCCTAGCCCAACCCTAGGATGTAACAGCTGCTTCTCTATTTTCATTACTCGAACCAATATGAGCACCCTTAAATTCAGTGCAGCTTCTGCTTCTCCATTTATCCACGCTTGTTTTGTCTTCTTAAATTATTAAACAAAAGGGAACAAATCATAGTCACAATAGTAACCACCTAGTAGTGAATTACAATCATTCAAATGGATTAAGTTCTTTGCACTATATCAAAAGAACTTATTGCCTGATGTTAGAATTCTCATGTAATAGTACAAAAACAGCAAGGCATCAGCTACTTCTTACAAACAGGCAGTCCCTTCAAGAAGACTGCCACCAATGGTATTCTTCATCTATCTCCCAGCAGGCAAGTACAAACTTCTTATAAATGTTACCAATGGTAATTTAACTAATCAGGCTGAGCCAGTATAATCAGAGGTCCATGGTGATTTCTTCTCTCAATTCCCTGCATGAGTCTGCAAATTTTCATTTCTGAAATATAAAGAAAAAAATACTTGTATACATGTACCTGCTGAAGAGAGGCCCGTTCTGCCCGCATAGACATGCCCAGAGCTCTTTGATCTAGAAAAAATAAAAATCAAAAGAACCAAAAAAAGGAGTGAAAACACTGAAATAAAATTTTAAAAATATATATCGTGGAATCTGTTTGAAAGTGGACCAAACATACGTTTCTTTCCATTGATATGGTCCAAATAATTAGCAGAATCCTTCACTACACATTCACAAACTGAGCAGTAGTAACCTGCCTGCAACACAAAAAGATTACAGGATAATATGCAACATTATAAATCAAAGGACATAATTATTCCTTGGTCAACAGATTCCATTGATGTATGTTTGCCTTCACATGAAAGAGTGCAAATCTCAATCCAAACTGAATAGCTCAAAGCCTCAAAGATAAGGCAGGATGAGATAGTATCTGCTCAGTCTGCAACCAAATGGAAGCTCATGCGAACAGATTTGCAGAAATTAGTTTATCTAATATTCCCCATCATCATTCTTTTAACACATTTGATGTATGTAGTTGTGCTGCAAGATGTAAGCCTTCAACTGAAAAAAAAACAGGAAAATAAAACAAAATATCCAACTCCTCAGGATTTTAAGTGTAAAGATGCAATGTTTCCATTTCTGGTCTGAAGTACAAAGATGCAATGCTACAACAACAATAACAAGCCTTTGTCCCACTAGGTTGGCTACAAGAATTCTTGCTCCCAACCCATCTCTATGTATGGTTATATCTTGTAAAGATGAAATATTAAAATTAGAAGTACTAAGACTATATAATTGCTACATGCAATTCAGATTATCAATAAAAGCACTAGACTCCAAAATGCTTTTGATTAAGCGGCCCAACTTACTAAACTACGAATGCAGGAAAGTGTATCTCTTCATCCTTCCAAAATCATGTCCCACAATGGCACTGCCAGGCAGGAAAAAAAGATATACAAGATAGTCCAGAACACATGGGTTCCATAGAATTCCAAAAAATGTATAGATGTTTATA